>NW_007578721.1:56204-114688 GCF_000690725.1 Stegastes partitus
CAGTGGTGAATTAGAGCCATGAGTTATATTTACATCCATGAAAAGCAAGCAGACTAAGAAACCAAACTAAGTGACATGTTCTGTCTGTCTACTGATCTCCTCCACTCTGTTTCAGGACTATCACAGGGCTCTGCACACTTCAGATGTCAGTGTGCAACCTGAGGCACTGACACTTCTCTCTCTTTAATCAGATTTAAAATGCATCTAAAGCAGGTAAACAAGCGATTCACGAGCAACTTCACTAGGAAGTACAGGAACGACAGAACAGATAACATAAATAGCACACAGACTTTCTTTTACAGATTTTGATGGTATCAAAGAAGGTGGTGGATTCAGTCAAATAGGTGCCAGTCTCAGTTTGGGAGTTACTGGATCTTGTTCTGGCAGGATTTGGCTCAAATTAAGCCCTGGGTGGAAACCATTTGAACTGATGATTATCATTTTAACTTCTCCTTGTGGACACAGTGCAATCAAAGGATTGCTTTCACAGAGAGTATGGATTTTCTTGCGTAGTGGGGACAAGCTCTAAACAGCATATAAACATGCAGCATGTCATGTCTGGCTGTGACATGAAATGAGGACAATATATAAAAGACGTTATTGCCAGAAGCTTATTATTGGCATTCGACATACGTCCTTATGTGCTTCACACGGACACATTCATTATTCAGTCTTGTATACATGTCTGCCTGGTATAAACGTTTGCCTCATCTTCACAGTGGTGTTGCAATCACCTTAAGCGGAGTCTTGACAAGTCTCTCCCCACCGTGCAAATCATGTCCTGCTATTGATCCCAGCCACACCATAAACCCAAACACATCGACTTCCTCCCTCGACTGTCAGGGATCACAGTGCACCTCCGCATAATCTATCTATTTAAAGCCCACCGCCCCGTCTTTAATTTCACAGTTAAAGACACCCGGTAACGGCGTACAGAATGTAATGTATGCTGTAAAGTTTTAAAATGTTGGTAGTTCGATGGAAAATGCGTCTTTAGCAAAAATAGTC
The DNA here is from genome assembly GCF_000690725.1 of Stegastes partitus. NCBI lineage: Eukaryota > Metazoa > Chordata > Actinopteri > Pomacentridae > Stegastes > Stegastes partitus. Next base: position 57,213 of record NW_007578721.1, read on the forward strand.
TCAAAAACGGGGATTCTTGCAGCCAGCTGGACAGTTTCTTGCATAAAAAGCCTACTTTGAACGTGTATAACTGAATTGAATATGGAATCTTGATCCATGGAGATGAGCTTTTATTAGTTTAATCGCTGACCAGAGAGGGTCTTTAAGTGGTTCAAGTATGAGGGTCAGTAAATCACTCTGTATCTATAATTGATTCTTACATTTTCTGTTTTCCACAAACGCCTTATATAATATGAGTAACTTGCCCTTCAGTCCAATAATTCCCTTCAGACATATGAAGGCAGTGAAACACATGATGTATGATAAGTCAGTAGCCTGTAACCATTCATTGTATTCACATTTAATGCATTTACCCCATTCAAATGACACACACGCACATATCAGACTGGCCCTGTATGATATGATGATGTTCTGTTATCTTGGAAACGTTGGATTACAGAGGATTATCAATCTCACGTGTCACTGCAAAAACACAGAGCAGATAAAACTGAAGCAGATTCATGCATAAATGGCTTTATGAACATATTTTAATAAAAATCCACACCATCTGCCCTTGGCTCCAGATTTGAGGCCATGCCATTCTGCACCATTCAGAGAATAATATCATTTCCTGGAGAAGCAGTTTTCCCTTCGTTGGGCTGTTTTCATTGCAGTTTCAGAGCAATCAGATCAGTGGTGCGGCCAAGGGTGGATTTATTAACCACCAAAGCCCCTCTGGCAAAAAACAACAGGTGAGCCTGGAGATGTCCACAAATTCTGGATGACCAAGACCTAGCATGTTAAATAATGACACTGCACCAGAGCTCAGAATGTTATAATAATGTACTGCTGCTTAAAGAATAGGTACAAACAACCGGAATTTCTGGACTATTGAGAACACCTAATTATAAGCCGCACCCACTAACTTCAAAAAGAAAATAAATTTAGTACATATATAGGCCGCACTTGTCCATAAGTTGCGGGTGTCCATGTTATAAGATGAGATATTTACAAAGAAAGATGTTAAATAGAACTTTTTCAACTTATAATTAAATACGGGCTGCAAGGTGGCGCAGTTGGTAGCACTATTGCCTCGCAGCAAGAAGGTCGCCGGTTCATGTCCCAGTGGGGGCACCGGGATCTTTCTGCGTGGAGTTTGCATGTTCTCCCCGTGCAGCATGGGTTCTCTCTGGGTTCTCCGGCTTCCTCCCACACAGTCCAAAAACATGTTGAGGTTAATTGGTGATTCTAAATTGTCCGTAGGTGTGAATGTGAGTGTGCTTGGTTGTCTGTCTCTAAGTGTAGCCCTGTGATAGACTGGTGACCTGTCCAGGGTGTCCCCTGCCTTCACCCTGAGTCAGCTGGGACAGGCTCCAGCCTCCCGCGACCCTAGTGAGGATTAAGCAGTGTATAGATAATGGATGGATAGTTAAATATGTATCAGTAACATACAAAAATATGTACCGTAAATGTGTTTTTTTCCGAACAGTGCCTGTAACACAACTGGTTAAAAAAATAAAAAGTAGAGTAGCCTACCAGGAAAAGTCAACGATCGCTAACTTCATCTTCCTCCTGCGCACTGAAACCACTAAAGATGTCTTCTTCAGTGTCGGAATTGAACAGCCTCAGAAATACTCACACACACTTCAGTCTCTCTTTCATTGTTGCTCTCAATGTCACTTTCGTCTCAAGGCAAATTCATAAAACTCGGAAAAATCCTTAAATTAGCCGCATCACTGTTTAAGCTGCAGTGTTCAAAGAGTGTGAAAAAAGTAACGGCTTATAGTCCGGAATTTACGGTAACTAAAATCACAGTAGAAAGAAAAACTGATGATTGACACAATCCATTTCTCCGATGTTAAGTACGAAGAGACGCAGAAGATTATCTCAAAGTCGAAATCAGCCTGCACGATCTTCTACAAATAATAATAATCAGACTTTATTTTACTCACGCTTATGTTTTAATTAAACATCACTGTGATATTAATTATATCTTGTTCCCTGGTTAAATCAGATTATTGCATCTCTTCATGCGTGTACGTCCTGGAAATAACTCTCCTCAGACTTCGGGGTCACGGATGAAGCGGCAAACTTCCACGACCCGTCAGCCGTTTCCTCTCCAAAGGCCACTTTGCGTCAAAGACGATGTAATTTCTTGTGAAATCTCATTCAGATGAAAAAACGAAATAATTCACCTTCAGAGTTCGGAGCCTCGGCGGTGCGATAAGTACGGATATAATGCCACGGAGCGTGTTGTGAGTTATTTTGCAAGTTTATCTGGAGAAAAAGAGCAGCCTGAGGGTCTGAAGTAATGTAACTGACAACACTGTAATGGAAAGGCTTGTCTTCAGAAATATGGCGCAAGATTGTGAACAAAACAATCAAAGCGCCACACACAGATGTCTGGTGTTCATTTGAAACATTAAGCCTTTGGACACCGATGCTGACCAACACTGATTGGACTGATTGGAAAAGAGCATGAATTCCCTTTTTTTTTTTTTTTCCCCCTACTATTATTCTTCCAGATTTTTTTTTCTACATAGACTGCAGCAGAAAAGAGGGTCCTCAACTCAAGTTGTGGTGGAGTGGTGTTTCTTTTGAGGATGATTAATGAAGGCTCCTGCCCACAAAAACCAGAAGTGTTCTTCCTCATCAGACAAGCGATGCTGATTAAGCTGCTGAAGTGTTCTCTGATTACTGGCTCACCTCTTATTCCTACTTTTTTTTTTAGTGTGTGTGTGTGTGTGTCTATATATGTGTGTAGTGTTGGAGCTGATGTAATGAGCTATTTTTTGGGGGAGGTTGGAGGGGGGGAAATCTGCAGCTCCACACTCTCAGCTCCACCTGTCCATTAGTTCTACATGACTGAGTCTGCTTCAGCTTTCATCACTGTGATATCCACACAGGGGCCAGGCCGAGGGTTTGATGTGAGCCACTAGACGGGGGCCTTCCAGCCCTCTGGCAACTGGACTCTCTGCAGTCCACTCCTCAAATTCTGGACTTTCCATTGCACCAAACCTGCTTTATACACATACTGCTGCTGCGATGGCTCGCCTGGATGTTTATTAAACACTGAATCATCCGCTCTTGACAAGATGTAAGTTCCTCCCTTTAACAAATCCACACTTTAAAAAAAAAACAGCATTTACAGTATGCAGTGAACTTGTCTCAGCTGTATACATTTACATTTATTTATTTTTTACCTGCAGAGGAAAGAAGGGTGGTTGTGTCAGTCGGTGGGATTTATGAATTTTTGGGGGGTAAACACAAATAGGGTGGGACGGATTCAGATGTGCTTTTTCATTGTTTTTACAAATGTTGATGGGACTTTAGAGAAACTTATGACCATCTTGGGCACATACTTCAGTTCTGTGACAACTTAAGATATTTTGGGAAAGCAGAGAGAAAAACAGTCCATGATTTGTTAAGAATTTGCTATAATTTTATACTGTTGGTGAAAATGCCAAGAAAAACGTTTTCACATAAACCATGAGGAGGTGGTTCCAAAAGACACACGCACAGCCAACATGATGGATAGAAATGGTAGGCAGGATTCCGGGCTGCAACCGATTTTCTTTTTTTTTCTTTTTTTTCGAAAGTGTGCGAGTTAAAATTTCAAGCGGTCACATTCACGTGAGTGCATGATGACCATTAGGTTGATTTGGTGCCGCTCCAGCCGGCCATTGTGGTTGAAAGTTGTACTTTTTCCTTCTTCTCTGGCTGAGTCAGTGAAACAGTCAACTTAGCCATGAGTGTATTCCAAAGAGGGAGCAGTATATAGCCGATTATTTAAAACACACACACACACACACACACACAAAAGTTGGAGGAAGGAAGAGGCTGGTGGAGAGGGAGAGGTCTTAATCCAAACATGCCTTATGATGAGAGGGATGGTGCAGCAATATTAGCACTGCAAAACTGAATGAATATTAATAATCACAATTTTGGTTTTCCAAAATTATGTAAATGAACATGATAGACTGCAAGACTGACACTTGTTATATGCTGATGTGACAAACTAAAAGAGCCACAAGCAACAGTGAAAATAGTCTGGAGTCCAGGCAAATGTAATCCACTGAAAAACAAAAAGATGAATCTGTGTATGTTTATACTTATTACTCTCAAGGTTCTAAACTGATACCATGGCGTTTTTGGCATCAAATTAAGGATAAAAGCTTCTGAAGGACCCAAAGCTAAGACCTAAACCGCGCCTGTGTCTGTGTTGTAAAGGCCAAACTAAGCTGGTCTCAATTTGTACTGCCAATTTGGGAATCTGAAGCCAACACGAGCCCCCAAAGCTGTGCTTTTGTTAATTCTACATTCACCAAATGAGATATGTCATGCCATGTGTAAATGATGCTGGGTCATATTTCCTAAGAGTGGTTTTGTTGCATAGTTTAGTTTTATTATGAAAGTCTATCAGAGTCTTTTCCAGGCTGACAAGAACAAAATTACTTTTACTTTGCAGTGTCCTTGATATGAAAACGTTCATATTCAAACATTCTCACTGGCACAAAATACCAGCTCTCAGCAGCTTAAAGCCACATTTATATTGCTGCTGGCCTTCACATATTTACTTTTGGTGAACCTTGTAACACCCATTGGAACAGTTTTTTCAGATTTCACATGTAAGGTTGAATATTTACTTAAAGTAAGGCAGCATTAAATATGATTGACTTCCTAGTGGAATCATGCAAAAGAAAAAATACCTAGTTGTGCACTGGTGTGGCCGAACAATCGCATAAAAAATGAGCAACAACACGAATATGTACACCTGTTCAAAGGACATCCCAGCACTAATGATTCTGTGTCAGCCCTTGTTTAATGTGCCTGCAGTGCCAGCTTTCACAAAGGTCAGTCTAAAATCCAACCAAACACTGCGAAAGCTGAGCAGCAGCATGCACATGCATAAGCTGTCACTGGAGCCTCCTGAGGGCTCTCCAAAGTGTTTATACCGTACACATAATTCATATTTGTTTACCCACTTATGTGGTCCTAGTGGGAAATGATGATCACTCAAAACAATATTAGCACGTCAAATATTGTACCAAATTTTACGGGGCCACTCTGGGACACAGTTTGCCGAGCAAAACAAAGAGTTCCTATTGATTGTTCTCATGTTTGACCAAACAGCTGCTCTGCACCGGTGTCAATCAGTTTATTATAGTAAACACAGCTCTCCAACACATTTGCCAGGTAAATAGCAAGCTTCTCTTGAGTGCTTCACATGTGGCTCCATTTAAATAGACTTAGTCCCTTATTCTCTTTCAAACAAGTTCAGATGTGTGATTTTTTTAATATGTGATGTGTACACACCTGATCAACTAAAAGAAAGTACATGGAAGCTCAAAGCTGCATTGATTTGTTTTTCTTCTGGCCTTTTGGGGACGGAGATACACGACAAACTAAAAAATCACAATCTGACATATCATAGCCTTATAAAATTGAACCTGTGGAGATAAACAAAACTCTGCAGGTTCATTATCGTGGTGATAATGAGTATGTCCCTAAATGCAAATAAAACACTTTCTATTAGTAATTAAATTCCAAAGCAAATCAAGCAAATGTTTTCCAGTGAGCATGATGATATTTTATGGCGGTGGTTTCCAAGACTTACAAATTACTCTAAAGAATATGAGTCACGTTTAGTTAAGCCTTTCTTATCTTTTAGTTACTTTTACTTTAGGGACCAAGAAACAACTTGGTTACAGTCGATATAGAATATTGGTCTCATGTCCCATGACATGTACTGTGTTTACCCAATCATCCACCCTGACATCCTCCCTCCATAGTGGTTTTCTGCTGCCACAAAAATCCCACTACTTCCATATTACAGTTGCTATTTGCATGGCCATGTGAGATCCTTGAAAAGACAACATGACTGTACATCAATGGTGTAACAGATACTGTGGAAATGAATACCGATAATAGACAAATTGTCCATATTCACCCTGCTTTTAGGTCAACTTTATTGCTAAAAGTTTCAGTGTTCACCAGCTCCTCTCTCTGTTTGTTAATAAATCCAGGGTATTGGCCAAAAGTATTGCACTTCATTTTACTCCTGCCACATTGCAGGATGCACCTGTCCATTACTACAGAATTAACCATCGAGTTGGGTTTTTTTTTAGCGCTTCCATGATTGTGGAAGTAAAATTTACACTTATCTCTCTCATAGGAGAGGTACCTCACACTTGAAGCACTGCAGTATGGAACCCAACACATCTGCCACAAAATATAAAAAATAAAAACCTGATCATAAAAGGATGATTAGAAGAGTCTGTGTTCAGTAACATTAAGGATAATGTTTAAAGCAAAAATTCAAATGGGAATACAGAATGAGGAAAAAGCACTTCCGCAAACCAGCAGGCCCTCCCACAACTTTTTGTTGCTGTGGTCCTGGTAGCTTAAGCAGAGGCCTGAGGGCCCCTGAATAAAATATAGCCTTCAGTTGCACTTTTCTCAGCCCATGGACAGCACAGGGGACCAGCAAATATTGATCCAGAAAATACTAGCACATCCACTAATTCAGCCCATGTGTTCACTTGAAAGAATGCAACGCCGTTCTAGCAAGCCGTTTGTTTCTTTATCGTTCCGCGGATGCTTATCCATTTCCCGGAGAGACTTTCAATGAGGCAAAATTTAATTAAAAATCTGATTAAAATTGCTCCTCAACACAACACTGAATCTTATAAAGGGAGAAGCAGCACAGCCATATTGACCATAACGCTCCCTCTCCGATGCCCCGTAAAAGAGTTTGCCCTCTCATGTAGGGATGTCAAGCCTGAGAAGCGTTCGAGGAACCTCTTGTGGCTGAGGTCGAGTCATTCAGGTAAACTCCTAGCCTTCCTCTTTTAGGCTTTTTTCTCTTTCTGATTCATCAGAGTGGTGTCTGCAGAATACTGGTGCAATCAGCAAGCCACTGCTGACCTTGAGTTCAGCTATTACTACATCCTCCCAGCCCTATATAACCCACATTTATCAGGCTATAGCTGCTTCATATTCATGGCACAGAGCAATCCTCAGCACATAAATAAGGCATTCCTATAAAACACTGCGATGATAACTGACTTCCATTTCGGCCAAACTTCAACCCATGTGACCTCTCTAAAGGGCTCGGCTTGTTTGTGTATGGTTTTCATGCATAAACAAAACTATATATCTACTGACCAAGCAGTGCCTCCAAGAGCTTGCAATTTTTCACGACAGAAAGATACAAGTGCAAGAAATAGGGAATTTACCATTAAAACATCTTGTGGTTAACACCACACAGTTGGTAAATTAAATTCACAAGAATTTTACATTTAATTGCTTATTCTGATACCACTGCATTGCGCCTATTGCCACAGAACTTGAACACAATAATTCTTTTCTATGGATGACAAACAAAAAAGTTGAGTTTCTTTCACATTGACAAAATACAATATCTGACCTGGGAACCACACAGTCTATAAAAAAATCGATGCTGCAAGAGGTCACCCATTGGTCTGCAATGGAGCTGGTTTGAAGCCCAGAATAGCAGCTTATGGCCAGTGCCATCTCTCCGGTTTAGACCTTGCCAAGACCTTTCAATCAAGCAGTGGAGGTTGTTGCCTTTCATGCTCTGGAAACTGCCCCAGTACCCCATAGGCAACCCGAGCTTACTGGAAACGTCGACTAGTCAATGTTAGCTGGCTTAGTTACAGCATGCTAATGTGGCAGGAATCCTAATCCAGGTCTTACAAACCATCTATCGCAATCAGAATATGCAACGCTATAATTACATGCTTTTCTCTTGTTTGGAGCTGTACTTTGAAAAGAGGAAGTTTGAATGTGTTCGGTTACAGTAACTGGTGTAAGCTTTAAATGAAGCATTAACTGGAGATGGACAAAACAGATTTTTGGTGTTATGTTACATCCATCGATCCAACCAGAACAAATCCTATAGAGTGTCCCAAATGAAAAGGGTTCATCCTCCAAGAATCGTGAACATTACAAGTGTATCTTTGTGGGGAACCAGCGGTCAATGAATTGAAATTTTGTGACAAGGAATTTGGCTCTGATGGCGACACTTGAGTGAGGAACCATTACGGAGTCTGAATGTGAAATAGAAGTTAGGTGATTCGAATGCGTACAAAGCCAGAGTAAAGATGCTGATCCATTCTTGGAGGTGTGCATTAATTCAGAGATGCATCCAGTGGAAAACAATCCCAGAATATAGGCTTTCTGACATTTAAATAGTTAAAAGCTCTGGAATCATTTCCAGTGGGAGGGGGGGGTGCTACAAGGCATCATTTTAAATTTCACATCAACATGACAATACGTTTGACTAGTGTGACATTGATTAACGTCGTCTCCACCTGAATTTCCTGACTTTGCAGAATGATAAACTGCACTCTCAGCAGAATGTGCCGTTTTCTTGGATGTAGAGAAAAAAGATAGGACGTTTTATTGAGATATGTCACTGTACCTGTCAAATTATGGGCTATAAACATATGCTTGCAGCTTTAACCTGTTACTTCACAACGAATTCACTGCTGAAGTCAGGGGAAAGAGATTAAAGCACAACGTGTTAAAGACTCCCATGGAATGAATTTATTACTGCAGCACTCTCTTTAGTTTCTTGTGTCTGTTAGACAAAACTCTGCAGGTTCATTATTGTGGTAATAAGAGTATGTCCCTAAACCTAAATAAAGCATTTTCCATTTGTAATTAACAGGATAATACTGTTTGACAATGGTTTCCAGGAATTCTAAACTACTTTTAAAAATGTAGGTCATATTTAGTTAACCTTGTTTTTTTGTTTTTTTAAACTTACTTCAGGAAAATGAAACAACTTGGTTACAATGAATGATAAATATTAGTCACCTGTTCCAGTGTCATGCACTGTGTTGACCCAACCATCACCCTGACATCCTCCACCCTTGCTAGGTTTGTGGTGCTACAAAAATCCCACGATTTCCATAGAACAGTTGTTATTTGCATGGCTATATGAGGTCCTTGATATGAGGACATCACCACATTTCAATGATCATTACAAACAAATAAATAATACTCAATTTTCTTGCTAGAACAAAGGTAACCGTACCCTCAAGTTCAGCAAACCCCTTCTCCCATAGCATACTGAACAAATACCACAGAGGAGTAAGACAGCTGCCATGCAAATGTGACTTGTGGAGTGAAGGGACACAGAGGACTGCTCGGTGTAGCATGAACAGGGACTACAGCGGTTTGACATCTTGGCACCACAGACGGTTCGGCGATGCCAATCCAATGCCACACTGTAACCTTAGTGCCAAGCATGAGTGTATGTTGCATACTCTACTGCCCGCCTGCCTAGGGAAGGTGAACTACAATGTTTTGGTCATTCATTTGGTGAAATCACACCCATGTAAACCTCCCTGGAATCACAGATGTTCTGCTCTAGTAGTTAGCCCATTTTCCTTTACTGTGGCCTTCACAGCGATCTAAAGGCATCTGAGTGGTCTTTAAAATAGGCATGGAAACCTCTTTTGTACAAATTACACTAGAGTTTCAACAGTTAATCAACAGGTTGACACACTGAAAACAGTCCATGCAGGTCCATAAAACAGTCAAAGTTTAGGTAAAACTTCACTCTCCGCTAATGCCTCCATCAGGACCATTTGTTCTGGGTGGTCCTTCCACTGTCTGTGTCTCCATCCAAAACACTGTGCAAATTGATTACTTTAGTCAAGTCACACCAAAATAGCACCTGAAGCTCTGCAATTTACATTACAATACAGGTCATCACTGCAATCAAGAACAAGATGTTATAAAGAGTCTTTTGGTCAAATTTCATGGTGGTGCTCACACATACAAAAGAGTGTTATCTCAAACATCCTAATTATCTGATCACAGTAACTGTCATTACCAGGATCAAGATTATATGTATGAAAATTTGAGGATAAAGCTGGCAACTCGAACACAGTGACATAAATGAAGATCTCAAAAATCAAGAAGCACCACATGGAAAACTAGACATACCATTTTGAATTCTGCTTCATTAAACATGGATACTTTGCAGGGGAAACATGATTGCTGGATGTTGTTTAACTCAAAGTACTACTACTACTTTGATCAGCAATGAGTTTCCCATGATATCTGATGATATCGAATCTGATTTCCCATGATTTCTGAACAATACAAGCATCAAGGTGCATACATAAGTGCTTTATGTGTTCATACTACAAAAATTAAAAGTAATGTTTACCAACTGTGGTCAGGCAGTCAAGCTAGCATTTAGATGTTTTCTTTTTTTTTGGAGTGGTTGAGGGTGTGAAAGAGTACCTAAAGGCAAACTCAAGTTTCAGACAGAATGGATTCTTCTTTCTTTAACAAATGTTCTTTATACAACTCAGACTTTTCTGTTGAGTACCGCTGCAGACCTTGATCACCTTTGTTAGTGCATTTTTCTGTTTAAGAAAAAAAAAGCATTAAGGTAAAGGATAAAAATTGACTCAGTAAAAGATTTATAAAACAGCGTCTTCAAGGATAAATGGTAAATGGTTAGCACTTATGCACCGCCTTCTAACCTTAGCTAGGTTCTCGAGAGCACTTTACAATGTGTTTCTCATTCATCCATTCACACACACAGTCACACATTAACGGTGGCAGAGCTGCCATGCAGAGTGCCCAGCTGCCATCAGGAGCAATTTTGGGGTCAACCAACACTGCAATTTGTGGAAAACCCACTCTACCATCTGAGTGATAACCGCCCATAATCAGTCAACACTGAACTTACAACAAAAGCATTGTTGTTGTTATTCTACAGACACATATTTCAATCAAAGCTCTGTACATTATCATTTATAGCACAAATATACTTGTATACAGTGAGCAAACTGTACCATCATTTTCATTGTAGGTCACTTTTTTTTCTGGTCAGAGAAACAATATTTAATAAACACTTTAGCTGTTATTTATCATTGGTCTTGAGAAACATGGAGAATATGAATAAGCTGTCTATCTGCTGTGCATTTTTCAGCACCATGGCGGGTTAGGTTTACTTTATTCTTCTGTTGGCATCAAGAGAGTTTGAAAAAAAAAATCTGATCTTTGACTTACACTGAGTTAAGTTCACGATATTGCACCACCATGCACCAGTGGTAACGTGAAGAACAACACACGACATCTTTAGTGAAGCAGTGATGGATTACCCCCATGCACAAATCATACATCAACAAGAGCCTAATTTTACGCATGGATGATGAAGATACTGAAAAATATAAAGACATGCCAAAAGTAACATACAGTCAATTTTTTTAGAGACCCCCCTCTCAAAATTGCACAAATTCTGTTTTCGGGTCAGCTCACGTCTTATAAAGAGGAGCCAACCCCCCCGCTCCCCTGCAGTTTGTACTCTGCTTGTACGACTCAATGATTTCTGTATCCTGACCATTAATTTTAGTTTTGACAGGGAGGGAGTCGTGACATCTAAAATCAATACACGCACAGTATCCTTCGTCTTCGTTATATTTAATTCTAAAAAGGCTTCCTCATTCCATTTTGAAAACTAGTATGTGTTAGGATCAGGGGATGTTTGCTCCTCCTTGAGCAGGGTCACTTTGTTGATCCTTCTGGTCTCTTTCTCGGACCACAGTTCTTTATTTTTTGGTAATACGTGCTGGTGAAATTCATTTTTGCTGCAGTCAAATTAATCAAGGTTTGGGGAAAGTTGGATCTGGAGGTGATTTTGTGCTTGTAGGGTAAGTTTAAAAAAAAAAGAAAAAAAAAAGCCTGAAGTAGGTCTTTACAGGACACCACCAGTATCAACAAAACAGTCTGCTCCATGGTACTAAACAGCAAAATTCATTTACCAGCAATGATAAAAAATGGTAAAAAGAAGTTTTAAAATAATGAAAATAACAAACACATTGTGGAGTGAACACACACCAATGTAACCCTGCTGCCTGTGGCCCAAAAACATCTTGATAAGCCTTAATATGAAAAAATTACTGGTGAGCAAATGTGCTGTATTTAATACTGCAGAATAAATGTTTATGTATGGTGTCATCTTTCCACCTGCACTTATCAGTCTACTGCTAATGCAGCCAGCAGCTATGTTTGAGAGGTGAGAGAATTCAGCTGTCCCAAACTTACCTATAAAGCACTCACATACAGCCAAATTTGAGCAGAAAAGAGCAGTTTTTTGGGGGGAAAAAGTCATTAAAATCACAGTGATATCTATTTTCTATTTGAAATTGTGTCAGAGTTTTTTCTAATTAAACGTGTAATTTGCACACTTACAGTCAAATTAGCCTATCAAAGACACTAACTTATAATCCTTGTATTAACTCATATAAGTTTAGTAACCTTTTAACCGCGTTCAGCGTGAATATTTAATTGTGTTTTACTTGCATCTTTGTGATCGCTACTTTGAGTGAGTACGCTTTGGATATCATTCTTACTTTCTGGTTGTAGGATTGAGGTTAGAAGCAGGTTGTAGATTAGGGTTGAGGCTGGCATTTAGCTGGAATGGTTAAGGTTAGAGGACAGTTTGAAATCAAACAAAGGCAGCACTGATGGAAAGGTGCATGTTTTGGAACTAAAATCTGATTAAAATCTGCTAAATTTACAAAGAATGCACTAGATTAATTCACACTACTGTTGGTTTAACACTAAAATTCAGGATGAGGTTTCCAACACTAAAAGGTGCATTTATACATTGAAACCACATAGCTTGTAACCCTCTCAGATCATAGTATCAACTAAAGCTCGTTCAGTTCCATTTTTTCTCTTGTTTATTCCATCTTATCTTGCATACAACCTGCTGTAGCCTCACATAGAGTCCACAGTGTTGTTATGGAGGTTTTTCAGGTGAAGCAGCTCTAAATCTGAGCAAACTTTCTGAACAGACTTTTAAAGCATTCTTCAGCTTTTGAAAATCATGTCACCGCTTTTACTTCCGTCCAGCTGTGCCCACAGCAGCAAAAGCCCAACTTTTTTTTTCTTTTTTTACCGGAGACTACAGTTTGTGAGATGGTCTGGCTTTAAAGGTTGGTCTCGTCATTGCTCATATTGTTATTCACGGCATCTGATATGCACTTTGAATGGCTCTGTCATTGTCACGCTCCAGTTCTGCTTTTTAAATGATCTAATTCATTACTGGCACAATGGCTTGAGAAATACCAGAAGGTAGGTGCTCCTTTGAAAAAAAATGAACAAATGACACGGGATGTAATACAGTCCTATGTCATGAATGACCCGAGGTATGCATTCGAAATAAATGATTAAAACAGCTACGCTCGTCTCCATGTTCCATTGAGTTCTGTTGCTATAGAGAATTTGACTATTAATATCAGATTTACTTCACAAAAGTTTGCTGAGATATGACTCAAAATGTTCCTTTTTACCAACAGTTAGAAAAAAAACAACTAAATAACTGTCGCATTTGAACACTATACATATGCAGCACACTGTAATTGCATTTTACAAGGAATGAATCCAGTCTGGATCACTACTGAAAACCTCAAAACCCAAGAGCATAGTCTCAACGAAAGTTAGTTTTTAAAAATGTAATTTTTCTATATCCAAGAATACCGCTTGTTTATTCTGTCTTATCTTGCATACAGCCGCTGTAACTTCACATAGAGTCTTCAGTAAAGCTTTTCGGCTGAAGTGGTTCCCACAGAGTCTGATATTCAAAAAAAAAAGATCATTGGAACATTTTAAAATAAGAAGTTGTATTTTTATTTTTTTTTTTTAAATGTTCCTACAAGAGAAATGAGGTTTTAGGAAAATGTAACCACTAAGGATTTCTTTGGAGAAAGACTTTGCGACTTTGTTAGGAAGAAAAAATGATGATGAGGATGCTTTACTCACTGTTTTTGAGATCGCTTTTGATTTCAAGGGTTTAAGATCAGACTGAAATCTTTATAGCCAAGCAGCAGCCCGCCCCCTCGCCAAACACCACCTCCCCTAAAGCCTGACCCTTTCGCCTGCACATTAGTGATAATCCATCACTCTCCAAAGTATCTGGCACAACATTTAAGTGTATCATTTCAAAAGCACAACTGGACTTTGTTAGGAGCTGGCAGGGGAGATAATGCTCCACTGGAATTTACCAAATGTTGCCTTCCAGCAGTGGGATATAGGTCTTTTTTTTAAAAAAAGAAAAACAAAACACCAAATTCTTGAGAACAATCCAGCTAATTGACTTATCTTCTTTAATCAGTACAGTCCACTCATCCAAATTTATGTCTTCGATTTGAATGTTTCAAGTTTATAGAAACCCAAATTTTGCTTTGCTGTTTTAGCAACCTGACCACGTTGGTTTCTGAGCCACTGCATTAATCCATGTTCCATAAGGCTTGCAACTGTACATAGTATGGTCTGTGTGTTTCCTGAGCAGAAGAGGGAATGGGGCAGACAGAGGAGAAGACACTGAGGAAGAAAGATTCATGAATAATAATGAATAGTGGGGGCCCCGAACACTGGCTATGAGACTTTTATTGGTATGGGATAAATCCATACTGTAAGCCTCATCTGCTGGGAGCCTTGCTTCCCAAAGCCGGTGTCACCCCTAATAATTTATAGATGCAAACCTGAGGAAAACAATCAGAAATGTGCTACTGTCTACATGCCGCCTTGCAAATGCGTTGTTTAAAACAATCAGAGTGAAAGACGATGTGCAGCAACACAGAGAAAATACCCTGCAGAGACTCAAGGCATGTCTCCTTTTTATTATTGTTCTTCAAAGCTCAAGTCCGATCCCTGATGCGACAATAATGACTCCATCCTGGTGTTTTTCAGTTTTGCCTTCAGCAAAATAAAGATATATTTTCCCTTTGAATTTGATTGATAAGCCTCTGTACATATCCGATAACTCTGAGTTCTGTATGCTTTTAGTGCTGCTGCATGTTCACATATTTCACTGACATTGAAACAAAGCAGCAGTTTGAGTCATAACGTCTCATGAATGTACCCAAAAAGCATATTTCCAACGCTCAAGTCGAAGGACAGACTTTTAGACAAAACATTAATGAAAAATATGTGACATCAAGGCCAAGTATTTGCGCTGCGAGCAAATAATTCAAATTACAAATCACCTTCAGTTTTAATGCCTTGCACCTTTATTTTAGCCATATGAGTCGAGCACATCTGCTTTTTTTTTTTTTTTTTGGTTGCAAAAATATCCCACTTCATATTCAAACACTTACACACATCCACACTGGGGAGGTGCAAAATGCAATCAGAGTTTCCTGCTGATGCCCAAGCAGGTGGGGGTTAAGTGCCTTGCTCAAATATTGTGCTTAGTGATTTCCAGCTTTGTAGATGAATTTTAAACAAGATTCAACAGAACATTTTACATAGAGGTAGACGACGCAACAGCAACATGCTGAAGAAGTGAGAGCACATTAAGAAAGCCAGATAACCAGCACCAGTCCTCCAAAGTCTGGAGATGTGGAGGCTTGCAGTGCTAGTTGGTGAGCTACAGGAAGCCTTTTGTGCTGCTTGTCAATGGTGTAATGCTGCAAAGCTTAAGCTAATACGGATGGATGAAAGCAACTGTTGGTGCTACACAGACCTAACCTATCTAATCTCTCTAAACTGTCTCTTATCTCTTTCTATCTATTTCATTTCCTGATGCTTTTTAATCTTCATTTGTAACCAAGCTGAAAAATGGGCTATACTTCAAAATTAATTCTGCTGGATAAGTGCAACTTGACTATTAGATTGTAGAAATATTACCACTTACAAAAGATAAATAGTGTGGCATGAAAACCTGCTTTTTTAATGTACTATAAATACCCTGTATTATTAAATGGATATCTGGCATTTGTAACAAACTTCAGTGAACTGTGATTATTTATTGTGGATAGGCTTTGTGTCATCCTACACAGGAATGCATGAAGAGGAGTATTATGGTGAACACACTGGTGCATTGCTGCAACACCTGTGTGTAGCCAATGAGGTAACTATTTCTACTAATAAGCATAAAAGTAACCTGCTTAATCTGCCAGCACTTTCCAGCCACAATAGAATGCAAATGTACAACCTGTTAGCTACTAGATGGCTTCTCTGTACCGCATGTCATTTCAAAGAAAGCTGAATTGTCAGTTAGGTTTGGGATTGGTGAAAGGTGTAAATATATGCATCAGCGATCACCAAAAGTGGACTAAATCCCAAAGATTGTTCCAGATTTGTTTAGACTGAGAGCAGATATTCCTGATTTCTTGCAAGCTTTTTTTTAAAAAAAAAATGCACAAACATAATCAGGTCGACTACAAGACAAATACAGTGCAAGGAGACGAGTGGGTACAACCAGACACGTACTTGCTATGGGTAGTGTGAAGTAAGGGAATCAGCATACTTATCAAAGATATTTTAATTTGCGTGAAATTTTTTGTGAATTCTGATATTTGTGATTTCACTTCATATTCATGCAAAAAAACAAGAAGAACATGGAGAAAGATTGGAGAAAAATAACAAAAATGAATAGAGTCTATAGAGAATAGTGAGATCAGCCAGAGTCAAGGAAGGCATATCAGTGGGTCAAAGATAACAATTGCTCGGGGGCACCAAAGCCACAGTTTTATCATTTTATCTTATGTAGTTTTTGGCCAAATTCAGAAATGATTAGAAATATGCAGCACTAACGTATGCACTAGTAAAACACAACCCTAAACCGAATATCAACTCCATCCTGCATCTTATAGCCCCAGTCTCAAAAAGGGACTTCATGTCAAAATGTAGTTTTAGGATATGTGTAGGTTATCTGTTTGTAACGTCAGTTGAGTAATCAATTAACCAGCTAATCCATTCAGCTCCAGAGAGCTGGTTAGTTTCTTCGGACCTGCAGAAATAATCGAACCGACAGGCATCGAGAGGTGAGTAGGGCCACAACAACAAACTTTTGCTCCAGGGTCGCTGAGGTTAATCCCAAGTCTGAGCTGAAAACAAACGCATACAAGCAAACTCCACACACTGAACTGATTGGCATTATTGCTGTTTGTTTCCATTGTTCTTGACAAAGACCATTTGTAGCTCTGTAAATAATGATTATGCTGTATAAGAAGGGAGTTTGGAGCTTAAAGTGACTGGTTTGTATTGTGTCTTGTCCCAGAATAAAAGTGTTTTGGTCTGATGAAAGATTATAGCCATAGTTAAAAACACAAAACAAACAAAAGCATGTTTAACAGAGTCGGGCTTTCTTTGTGTAAGTCAGTTTGACCAAAACCAAAGCCCCAGTCAGAGACGACAGGTAACACAAAGGTGGTTAAATAACTTTGTTAACTCAGACTTTCTGCTTGAGACTCTGAGTATCTTCATGCGAAAGAAGTGTTTAATGTGTCACAAAATGAACCGATGGCGTGCTACTACATCCTACTTCAGTCAGTACGGTGTTAGAAGAGCGACGAGAAATACAAAATATCATGACTGTAAAAAGTATTGCCACTGCAGATGCTGGTAGATAACTTCTTAGTGTATTAAGATATCTATTTTACCAATAAATGCTGCCGCGTATTTCTAACTGACAGCAGCACATTAGAGCTGTTAAACTTTAAACTTAGTATATTTGAACATGATATTGTATTGAAGTACAGTTACATCTGACACAGCCCCATAATGCAGGATATAAAGTAATTGTTTAGGTCAAATCAAAGTGAAAGTAATTGATTAGTGATTGAATATTCTCTGTAATAAATACCATTAGAATAATCAGTTTTCAAATCTGTGTACCAGCAGTGTAAACAGATTTAGAAGCAAATCACGATGAAGCATAAAAACATATTGTTGGGTTTTGTGACAACATGATGTATACAGTTTGCAATGCTGTAACTGAACAGTTTCATTCAGCGGTTTCAGTGACGTGCAGCTCAACAGGTTTGCAGATTCAACACATTCCCTCAGCTGAGAATCTGTATCACTTATAGACAATGGTCAGGAAACGACATGGTTAAAAGGAGATGCTCCTTACAGCAGATTTCAGTCCCAAACTCTGAACATAACCTGGTCCAGACTATGTTAGCGCCACAGCGTACGTTACCATGGTGTTCTCACAGGTTAATAGAGAGTCAAGTGTGGACATTGAAAACTCTTTGAGCTCAACATACATTTCTAACCCACTAATCTCACTTTCTAGTACAGCCTTCTGCTTTTGTCAAGCAGTTTTTGATCCCAAAACTTCAAACATGAACCATAGATGGCAGAAGCAGCATGACATAATAGCACCTAAAACCCTCTTGGAAACCCCATCTGGTGAACATCAAGTTTCTAACATTATTAACATGACCCAATGATGAAAACATGGATTCAGACAGCAGGGGTTTCATACGTAACAATTCTAAGGAACCCAGCCTGTCAACTTCTTGTTACTTCCCGTTTTCCCCAGGTATATCCCGTTGGTGACATTAGGGGGGGTATGATGAGGAAAATACCACAACAACCAAAGAATTTGAAGAAGTCCGAATAGGACTGAAATGAAAGCGATATATTTTCAGCTCATGTTGATACTTGCAAACCTAACAAAGTTGTCAAAATGTGTGGGAGGACAGGGCAAGATGGTCGTGCCAAGCAAATAGGAATCAATATTACAAGACTAGACCTGAATAACTTCTAACTCTGAAAACAATAACACAAAGAAAACCTAATATTCTCATATCATAGTAGCACTGAATGACCTCATCTGGCCCATGCATTTGGAACACAAGTATGAAAGTATTTCTGTTAATTAAAAACATGATTTCATTCTAGCCCTGCCTTAATTAAATCATAAAGTATTGTTTACTTTTTTCCAGTTGATTTATAGCAGTTTTGAAACACAGAACAAAGGATACAAATCTGAAATAGTGTCGCCAAGAATTTCTGAATTGATCTATGCTTCTAACATTTTGAGTTCAATACAAACACGAGAACAATGACTTCGGTTTGTGGATGGTTCCATTTGGCATCATAGATAAATAGCTGAGTGTCATCTGCACGGCAATTGACATTAAAGCAGCATCTCTGAATAATACAGCCACATGCTTTTCCACGGCTTACTGTCGCTGTACATGCTAGCTTCACTTCTGTCCAACACATTGGTACAAACCTATATACTCGGCTGGACTGAACTTGGTTCATGCTGATACCAACTTTCCCACAGAATTGCTGCCTTCAACACTTCCCTTACATGCTGAGCTGCAGCTCATACAAACAGACCACTTGGGAGCTTTGGGGCTCACCAGATTTGTTCATCTAACATTGTGCTTTTTAGCCAGTGGATACTATGCCTGGCTGCCTGCAGACTTTGTATTGTGTACTTTTATTGTCTCCTGAATTTTTATCTTAGCTGCTGTCATGACTGAACATAAAAATAAGTTGGGAAGTTTTTATCAAGTTTGATGCTGTCATGTATCGGTGCAACCAGTACTCTTGTGGTCTGAAAGGATGTGCAACGCTCAGTATTTGATATACAAAAACATGTTGCATGAGGTCCAGATATGTGTATACAAGAAAACAAACCTAAAATATAAGCAAACCTCCCAGCACAAACCAGAAAGCACTTTTATCCATTATTCTAGAGGACATGGACAAACATGTTTTTGTTTCACTTGTCACCTTGTTTGCGGTTTTGTTTTTACATCAGTGACAAATGACCTATTTTTTCTTGCTGAATGTGTAATGGTTAATGGTAATGGTAACCTGTCATTGGAACTCATCACCCTCCTCATTCCTTTAACTAGATTCCTGCCTCCTGTAAAAATAAAACAAACAAAAAAAACATATGACACTTTTACTGCTACACTTGAAATAGAATTTCTCAAACTCTGCAGATGCAGTGCACAGTCCCTGATTTAATATTTCCTACAACCAAACATGCTTTGGCTGTTGTTTACATTCACAGTGACACCAGCATGATGTTTTTCTGAGGACAGTCTTATTGCTTTCTGTCTTCACCGGAGGCAGTGCAGGCAGTGTGTGCAGCATGTGGCCCTTTACTCAAGCAGTCATTCAGGCAGAAGGCCTGATAGATGCTGGGGGTGTTAATGATCTCCCTCACATTGTGTGTGACCGGGGCACAGCTGGGACACCGAGAGGAGAGCCGAGGCTGTTCTGGGGTCTGGCCAAGCACAGGTGACAGCTCCTGCCTGCAGACACAACATGCGTCCAAGAAAGGCTCTATATTCAGGTATACATCAGTACAACTGGCCTCTTTCTCTGAGGCCTCTTTTCAAGTACCTCACCATAAAACACAATTGGACATGCAATCATTTAAATTAGTCCCAGTATATAGAATAACGGCAACAAATATGAAAATAAACCTGGTTAGGTTTCAAAAATAAAATCCAGATTTTCTGGCATTTATTGCTGATGTATACTCAAGGAGAAATCGAAAGTCATGACCTTCTTTCCAGGAAGTTCATCTGGAGTCATGGTGTGAGCTGAAAGGGGAGGAATTCTAACGTGACATCTTGCGCAGACCTGTCTTCAAACAGCAGTGTGTGACCCTCTTGACCTCCACAAGATCACCCACTGGCCTCTGTCAGAGGCATCCACGCCGACTTACGCAGCATCAAAATAATGTGACGCCTCTGAGGGCCAGAGCTGGGCGGCGCTGCTGATGGGTGTAACAGATACCCCCCCCTCTGAAGTTTCTACCAGACCTCAGAGAGGCCATTAGGGTTGTTTTGAACTGAGCCCAAACATGTTAAATGATACAGGCTTTCAGAGAGACGGGCAGCTACAGTGAAGGTAGTGACAGGACATCCTTTCCCCTGGATGGCCTGGCTTGCATGTCTGTGCTCGCATAATCTTGACAGATGGTGAAAGGTACAATAGAGTTAGCGTTGGGGTAGTGCTGCACCAATTTTGCCTGCCCGGGGCTATTGCTGCCTTGTTGATACGTCGAATTCTCCAGAGTTTTCATTTTTCACGACCATTTCATCCTGTATCTCGGCCCAGAAAATCATTGCATGCCACACTCCACAAGGCGGAGATAGCTGAGATTCAGACAAAGGTTCAAGATGCAATTTACCTTTGATGTGCAGTGCTACTACCTGCACAGTACCAAACAGCAGACAGACACAAATAGACACTGGCTAGCTAACAAAGTGGGGCAATTGGCATAATTTCTCCTTAGCATTATGCTTATGTGGTTCCATCACAGCTGGATGCAGTTAGCAACTGTTTATCTTAGGTGACGACACAGTACACCAAGGCTGTGTTTACCACTTATTGCAACCTAACCAAAAAAAAAAAACATCTGTTATTGGAGGTTTAATCCTTTCCATCCTAAAGGTCGCTATACCAGGACAGGCTGTGTAAAATACAACCCAATGCCATTTTTCAAAGGTTGCAGAGCATGGCACATTAACTGAAGAGGCTGCTGGGACTAACATGGATACAGCATTGTTGTGCATCATTTCTGTTGTGTTTGATTTGGAAGAGTTGGAGGTAAAAGGTTTTCATACAGGTTCAGTAACATTCGTGCTTCCAAGTCATTGTTATGAGGCCTTTACTTACTCTAATTTATAGTTTGATGGGGACAAAGAGATTTATTGTATTTTGAAACTGTCTCTCGTTCCTTCGAGTTAAGGTTATACATTTGATCGTATAGTTGTGGAGTGGTTATCGATTGAATTTTGGATGTGTTTTTAGCTGAAAATTTTCAAAAAATAACCTTGATTAGTGATCCAGTAATATGTTAACATGGCAAATGGTTTTATTTTGTAGACAGGAATTTTTTTTTTTTTTTAGATGAGTATGAAATTCACCACCCTATCATAGTAATGTCATGACAAGCAACACTGCTACTTACCAACACCTTCCTCCAAACATGCATTACTTCATTTTTGTGTCCATGTATAGCAGCAGATCACAGTTTAGACTGACTGACAATTGACTAATTGATCATTCCAATATGTTAAACAATCTGAAAGCTACATTCAACAGGAGCAGGGCAACATTAGTGTTCACATGCACAAATATAAGCCTAATTTTCACTCACATTTTATCTCTTGTTTGGTCTCCACCAACTCCTGTAGGAAACCTGCTGCTCAGATATTGCACTGAAGGTTATTTCTAAAAGCTATTCCTTTCTCAAAACAGCTGCCTGCTGCCGGTGGAAAGGAGGTTGATAAGAGTGGAACTTGAAGGCCAAAAAGTAAGCTGAAAGAGGCTAAAAAGCTTGGTAAACCTCAGACAAGCTCCAGAGTTGGGGGGTAATTCTTTGCAGCCCTGTCACTCTGACCAAACCATTCACAAAACATGTAGTCATTTAATCCACTGTCTATATAATTAGTGGTACTTCAGGCTCTTTGTGTCCAAATATGTGATGGCAAGACCGCAGTTTTTTGTTTACTGAGGACAGTAAACGCTGCGGATCGCACGCTTTCGAGGACCTCTCCAAACCATGCAAAATTAATGAATAGCCCAGCAGAGATAACAGCGCTACATTTTTAATGCACCTTGTCACCAGTGGGGCTACTGCAGCATTCTCCAGAGACATCGATTAGCGGGAGATGGAGTGACAGATGACACCCCCAGGGAGCACAGGAGAAAAAGAGAGAGTGCTGTTGCGGCTGTTGTCCACTGAACACACTCATCGATATGTCATTAAACAATGACAGCGCCTCAGGCTGTTTAATGAAGTGTTTGCAATGTGATTTGGTTCTTAATAGCAGAGGCATTAAGGAGTATCAGGTCCTCACTATTGCTCCTGTATACTAAACAGCAACCCATGCTAAAACCTTATAATGCACGATTACCAATTCTGTCAGATTGGATGGCAAAGATGAAACTGGAGAAAGCAGTGAGCAGGATAAGCAGAGGGAAAAAGAAGGGAGTCTGCATAACTGCTTCAGATGCTTACCTGTTGGAAAAAGACTAAATAAGCAAAGCAGTCCTTTGGTATTATGGTCACACACAGCAGGACTTGACTTTGGCCCATAATCATCCACAAAAGGGCATCATAGACTATTGTATCTATGTGCATGTGTTTTGTGAAATGGGGGGACGTATCAAGATAATGTTTGTGTTCACAGGAGCTAAAAGATTAGGTTCTCTCACGCACCAGGTGAAAGTAATGGAAAACCAAAAACAAAAGAGAGGAATAAGGTGTTTCTTTGGAGATACGGCACTGTTTAGTTAAAGCTGCATGTGTGTGTTTCTGCACCAATGACTGATGTGTGGTTTCCATGCCGCTTCATTAGTCTTTCTGTATGAGGCAATTGAGCGGTCCTGGGGCATTACATTAATTTACTGGAAAGAAAAACCACAATGAAAAAAAAAAAGGAAAGAGAAAAAAAAGGCTGGCGAGATGAAGTGATAATGAAATCAGACTCATATATTAGACTGCTGTATGACTTAATATCAGATATCATTTAGTAGCGTCTTCCTCTGCTGATGTAATAGAGGTGCCACTCTGACCTCAGCCATATAAAATATCTGTAAAAACGACTTTAATAGCTCGACAGTTTCTCAATGTGCTGAGTGAAATTTCTTGCTGGTGCCAATGTTGAAGGTAGATGAAGCAGGAGTGGAGAAACCAGGAAGAGTAGGCTGGATTTTCAAAGCTCCTCCCTTCAAAGTGAAAGCCACTTCTTCAAAACACATGAACATTCAGCTGGGGGACCAATCCACCGACTTAAAAACACACAAATAGGCCTCATCACCACATTTAAAAGAAGTTTCTTTAAAAGTCAATATAGACCAACAAAAGATAGATACCATCAGCCGATGCGTTCTCACAACTAGGATGCAATACAAATAGGTTAACAGGTAAACATACTCGAAAGAAACTGGAGGACAATGAAGACCACAAAGAGCACAGAAAGACGCAATTATCCAGCATATTCAGCAGTGCAAGATGTTGTAATTTCAGGTAGAATTGTAAAATGCGCCTGTTGTTTTATAGCTTTCTGTTGACCAGCTCTAGCAATCTGTCCACATAGCTTTCTTGTGCTGGGCAATGAGTACTTGGGCAGTACTTGGGTGCACACATCGTATGTAGTTAGAATTAAATTACATATCTGTAAAACAAAACTGCAGTGCATTCTCAACGACATTCTAAGGGAATTATTTTTTATTTTTTTTCTGTTGGATTATGTTTGTTTGCAAGGTAATGTAGCAAAGGGGTGTCCCTAGTGTTCAAATTATTCAGATTGAGTCAGTAGCCAGACAGGAATGAAGGGTCATTCTTCACTTGTCACCTTAAAATCAATAATGTCATAGCTAATTAAAGAAACAGACCAAATAACGCAACTCCTTCATTACAAAAGCAAAATTCCAAAATCACACAACATAAAAGAGAACCACCAATTTCACCTTCATTGTTTTAAACAAAGTTAAATGTCACTGCAGTCACCATCAAACATGGAAATGTCTCAGACAAAAGTCAGTTCAATCAACAGAAACCCAGCGAATATTTAGAAACAGACAAAATAATTCTATTTTTGTATCTTGATGAAGAAAATAAAAAAGATCCTTAATTCATTAAGAAAAACTTCAAAATAATAGCAGTTCAAGAAAGAATCATTTCAGTTCATTTCATTGCATATGAAATTTAAGTGTTGGTGAGGGACTCAGAAGCTAATGAAGGTAGGGGAGGCGAATCAAAGAGATAATGTAGCCTGAGCTGTGGTAGATGAAAAGGGAAGAAGCTTGGAGATTTGGTAAGAATAAAGGACACTTACTTCAACCATGGTCCAACAAGGCACTGACGTCCCTGAAGCAGTCCAAGCAGGCCACAGAGGAGGTGGCAGGAGATCCATCCAGTCAAGCTTTTTCATGGACTGCATGTCGCACATCAGGCTGGTTCTGGGCTCCACAGCTGCTCCATTGACTTTAATCCAACCAGTTTGAAGCAAATATGACCAGAAGCTGGATTAGTCTGATTTAAAATGTCCTCTTCCCAACTCACAGTCCATTGTCCACTGTCCACTGTTCTTCACTATCCATGACACATTGTTTGTTTGCCACATGCTGCTCACAGGTGTTCCTGCTTTAACACCTCACTTCCTGTCTACACTTCCTGCCTGGGAAAATAAAGAGCTGCTGTGTTTTTATTTTCTTTTTTGCAACAGTATCACAAATAGTTTTCTGATCAACGTATCTTTGTTATTTATTTCATTACTTCACTGTTTTCTTTCATATATTAGATGGGGTGGGACTTGTCACCCTGGTAACCAAGAAAAGACTTTTGCTGCTGGCTAACCTAAACCAAACTTCTAACATGCAAAAAGTGTCAACTAAAGTGTGGTATCTTCTTAAATCTAACTAGGTAGTTTTGGTGGCTAAACTTACCCAGAAACACGTGAAAGCTGAAAAGAACAAAACAACAAAAAATGTGATTTTAGTCAGAGACTGATTGTTTCTCATCCAACACAGGGCTCTTCTGAGTCTGGGTTATACCAGTAAAATGGAATAAATGCTGTAAAAGCCTATATTCCAACCCAGATCATCATATGGCACTAACCTAAAAAGTGAAAAAGCACAAATTTCAGTCTCCTGGGTGAAAAGTTCAGTGACTTACACCACGAACCCATCTCCAACAACGTCTTTTTCACCTGGAAAAACTCTTATACGTCTATCAGTGTCGAAAAATGATGCAGTTGGCACCGACGCCAAAGGACACCTTGTGCGTATCTCTGAGACGCCAGCGGCTTTGACAAAACGGCAGCATTCGACGCCCAGAGGATGAGAGCGGGTCGGATAACAATCTTAGTTTACAACAGTCATCATTGTTATCACCATCATAGCATGACATCCATGTACACAATAATGAAATACTACCATCAGAAATTGTCAGCCTGAGAAGAAGAAGAAGAAGCCACCTGAGACTAGACTCAGCAGTGTGTACTTGTAAAGATTCTGAAACAATTAAATGAAATGTAATAAAACTCTTGTTGCGCAAACACATTCCCACACCTCCTTTGTCGTTACATTTCATCTCGCTGAGCAATCACTTCTCACACGGAGCTGATAAAACGCACATTCCCCACACAGATAAAACACTTGTCATATAATTGTAAATCATCAAAAGAAAAACCCACTTGTTTAAGAGCCTGTTCAGCCTTGTAATAATGTGTTGTATAAACACAAAGAGTGAACTGATGATGACTTTATATCACATTATAATATATACGTGTATATATTGGAATCAAACCATAGCATAGCCTGTTAAAACTTTTACTGCTGTCTGTTGACACATAATATAACACAAGCAACATATATAACAACACTTTAACATGACAGTATGACTATCAGTAGATCGAAATAAACATGTGCAGCTGTGTTGTGGAAGTTTATTGTATGTGTTAACAAGGTGATGCATTGTAGCAGAGCCTCATGTGCAATGTCAATTAAACCGCCCGGCGTTCTCAAAGCTCTTTGTTTCATCCACTGTTCAGGCATTGTTGGGTATTAGGTACATTACCTCCTCTAGTGGCTTCTGGTAGGGATTAAGATGTTCTTGATTGAATAAGTCGTCAAATATGATTATGCCAGTGACATCAGTGGAAACCTTTGTGTCATAACTTGTGTCCTGGATGCTGATTATGCAGGTGTTCAAGGGTTTTCCACATCATTTTTGCTGGAATTCTGCAAACCAGGAGTGATGGCCAGTAGTTACCTGGATTGATAAGAATGATAAGCTTACAAAGGAGAAAGATTTTTCTTGCATTATTTTCCAACATAGTCTCCCTTAACTTCAATTCACCAGTCCACCAATGTTCAGGCTTCACTATCCCTTCGTGGAAGAAGGTCACATCTTGAGCCTCCAGATACTCCTGAACAGCATGCATGACATGATCCCTCACTGTCCCAAATCACAGAAGCCATTATCTTGCTGACAGATGCCACTTGCCTGAATTTTTTTTAGAAGGCAGAGAGCCAGTGTGTTTTCATTGTTTGCTCTGATTTGGGATCAAAGTGGCGAACCCATGTCTAATCCTGGGTCACAAATCTCCAGAGGAATTTGTGCTGGATCAGCCTGAAAATGAAGTGTCCTTGAAATTCCCATTCTCTTCAGTTACTGAAATGACGACAAACTTTTGAGTTTTTATGTACCATGATATGAGGCTTTATAGTATACAGTCAGGCCCCAAAATGGGAGTTACGCCCCTTGTTTACAGGTGAGGATGAGAACTTCTACGATGTACTTTTGTATATACAGTGCCTTGTTCCTCCAGAACCTGGTTCTTAATAATTATTACAAATGACTCATTAGCAGCCTACATCTGTGAATGAAGGAGTGTTCCTTTGACATGCATATTGTACAAGTGAAGGAATATTCCTAGCAAATGTACTCTGTGGCAATGAATAAATCAAGTTCCTTTCAAAAATACAGTGATAAGTCCTCATTAAGACCAGATTTCTCCATGCTTATCTTCTGAACAACTGCTCGAGATGTGCGCTTGTTATTTTAAACACATTTGCCTTTCCTGCCGGCAATCACAGGAAGGTGCAAGATCAACCATTTTAGAGAATCTGAAAACCTATTTTCTCTGTCATATTCATACTATAGGTAAATGGGTTCTACATGAACGTACTGTTCTCTGCTGAGCTTTTTTCTTCTTTCTTTCTGTGTCTCACTCTCTGTGTTTTCTTCTCACAGTTTTTTAGTGGGTGGTCCTTGGTTGGAAACAGGTGATGGTAATATTTAGAGTGTTGAAGTTTTGATAAATATTATCTGAATATATTTTTCTGGGGATTTTTACTTGAGTGTTGCTTATTTAGTCATGGATATATAATGTTTTAAAGATGTACTTATGATGTGAAGCCAAGTTTTTAGGGGCTTTAAGGATGATGACGAAAGTTTCTCAAAGAGAACATCAAATGTAGCACAACTGTATTTGCCATAATCTGTGTATTAATATTTATCAGCGGGGAAAGTGAGTCTGTAGGCAGACGGATTTTGGACATGCCACTTGGTGTATGATTAACTGAGGTTTTATTTCTCAGCACTACATCAAGACACGGGCACAGTTCATCAATTTTCTGTAGGAAGAAGCTGACAGCATAATTAACCACTTCCTTTAGTTCCACAAATAAACAATCATTACTCATGTTTGCTTCTGGATGTACATGTGGTGCATAAAACAGATGTAGAAATAAAGAAAAAGAACATTTTAAGAAGTTGTATAGAAATTGAACCTGATGTGTTCACATGATATCACGTCCATTCAGTCGACCTGGTTCCTGTGTGAAGAAAAAAAAAGAAAAGAAAGAAAGAAAGCGTCCTGCTTGCTTTCACTCCAGCCACACAATTGTGCAACCGTCTCGCATTCGGCCAAGTTACACAAAAGCAAACACTAAGTAAGCAGATTGAGTCTGGGAAGC
This sequence comes from Stegastes partitus, assembly GCF_000690725.1. NCBI lineage: Eukaryota > Metazoa > Chordata > Actinopteri > Pomacentridae > Stegastes > Stegastes partitus. The sequence continues at coordinate 85,452 of NW_007578721.1, forward strand.
CTGCACTGAATTTGTCCTGCGATAACTGGGCATGTTATCGTTTTCCAGTACAAGTTCACATTTCTTCAAGCTCTCTCGTCTCTATTAGCAAACACTGACAGGCTGCTCGACTGCGGCTCTCCAGCAGAATTGTGCGGGTTTTTTTTTTTTTTTCCTCATTGTCATAAATTACAATAAAAAGGCAGGTGTGAGGAATGGAACACCTGCTGGGGATTTCTGAACATGCACAATATACACATGTAATATATGCAGTGACCATATAGTATAAATGTGCCAACAGAGAGGTCGGCACAGATGATAGAGACATTAAATTACAAACTGTCAGCCTGTTGCTTGTATGACATTGTCCAGTAATGTCACCACGCATATAGCAGTAATGCGAGCTTGCACATGCGGCTGGTATATTTAGTCTGATGCCGAATGTGTGGTTTCATCACATTTCTCTAAAACCACAAACTCACATTTCCAAAGCAGTGGGAAACTGTGTAATGTAATTATAGCAGCTATTGGTTTAATGTAATATGGCATTTGGTACATTAGGTACAGGAAATGACCGGCATCCCAGAACGAATAGCTGGATAATGGATGAAAAGAGTTATGAATGTGTGCTGTAACTACAACAAATGAAAAACATGATGGAAGAAGTATAAGGTTACGGTTTAATATAACTGTAATTAAATGAATTGCTTTAGTCTTAAAGCGTTGCTAATCATATATAATTACTATTAATTTTAGTGCTGTAGGCTGCCATGCCTATTTGAGCACACTGCATCCAGAGAAAGACCTTCATTAATCACATCAGAATTGTTTTTTTGATTTGATGATATTTGTCTACTTATGGGGATTTTTTCAACTCAGCTGATGCAGAAAGAGTCAAAAAAAAAGCCAACTCTGTTTAAAGGTTTTTCTGCTATTTTCTTCAGTTTGGAACAAAACTAAATCCATCAAGATTGTGAACACATTTGGATGTGTTATGGAGTACATGATAAGTCCAACAGATGTTTCATTTTTTTTAGAAAATCGTCAGAAGAACCAGAAGTTACAGGTGAATAGGTGAACCTTTACCTGCTTAACCACCAGTTGTGTTGTACTGATTTCATTTGGCTATACAGCAAACAGCCTTATTCAACTACTGTAATAATCAATGTTAGGGAAAGAACTGCTCACAAAGTAAAAACAAATGTCTGTCGATCATTTCTTTAAGCCATGAAGGTCAGTCATTCTGAAAAAAAAATGTCAAGGACTTTGAAAGTTTCTTCAAGTGCTGTCGAAACCATCAAACGCTGTCTCCCATGAAGACCGCCCCAGGAAATGAAGACCGCGAGGTCCCTCTGCCGCAGATGATCAGTTCATTAGAGCTACCAGCCTCAGAAATCAACCTCAGATTAGAGCCCACATCAGTGCCTCCCAGAGTTCAAGCAGCAGACTCATCTCAACGTCATACTGTTGGGAGGAGACCGTGTGAATCGGGCCGTCGTGGTGGAACAGCTGCAAGAAACCGCTACTGAGGAAGACACATGATAAGAGGAAGAGAGCTGCTTGGGCCAAGAAACACAATGAAAGGACATTAAACCAGTGGGAGTCTAAACTTTGGTCTGTTGAGGACAAATGTGAGATGTGTGGCCCCATTCATGTCCTTGTGCAATGTGAAGAAGGTGAATGATGGTGTTTGCATGTGTGGTTCCCACTGTGTAGCATAAAGTAGGAGCTGTGATGGTGACACTGTTGAGAGATTTATTTAGATTTCAAGGCCACACTTAACCAACGTGGTCAGTAGCGACACGGCATCCCATCTGGTTTGTGTTTAGTGGGACAATCTTCTGTTTTTCAGCAGGACTCAACACACACTTTCAGGCTCTGTGAGGTCTGTTGGACCAAGAAGCAAGACGGGATGTTGCATTAGATGACTTGACCAATGGTCCACCCTAATCTCAAGTGAGAAGGTTTGAAATGAGTTGGACCACAAAATGAAGGAAAACCAGCCAACAACTGCTTAGCACATGTTGGAACTCCTTCAAGATTGCTGGAAAAACTCCAACAGACGACCACGTGAAGCTGGTAACATATTGCCAATAGTGTGCAACGCTGTCATAAAGGCAAACAGTGGCTTTTTCAATTAATCTAAAATACAAAAGCTATAACCTATTTACTTGTTTAGACATTTTTTCTTTAATTCCACGTGTCACTCCATTCCAAACATGTTTAGATATTTCATCCAATGTAGAAAATAAAAAGAAATGATCTGCCTGTTAATGGGAACATTGAATAGGATGATTTGCCAGTAGTGGGACTGAGACAGTGGATGGTGCCAATGGAAAGGTCAATAAGTCAGAAAAATTATCTAGGTAGCATATTATCAGCCACATGAGTACAATTTGGCCATTAATTATGATATATAATACTGCTGCATTTTAGCCACGATAGATGGTTCATGTAGCACCATCAGGGAGGCATCTGATTGATCCCAGCAAGCCTGAACTTACAGCAAGAGTCGTAAAAACAGTCTTCAGCCACAATTTCATTCCAACAGCTTTTATTTTTTAAAATATTTTTTATTTCACAACACTTATTGTATTGTATTATGCTAATTAGACGAGCACACAGAATACTGAAGGATCCGTCATACGTTTTATATTCTGAGTGTGAACTGTTACCCTCTGGAATAAATTATAGAGCAGTGGATGCAAAACCAAACCAACCTACTGTTTTAATCCATCGTGGTTACTATTACTTATTTAAAGCAGATGGTTCACATGCAGTACTGTTTAATTTGTTGTATTTATCTGTATATATATACACATATATATGACTTATAGTCTTTGCGTCATTGGCACACATGTTTTCCACATTTTTATTGAATCAATTCTTTAAAATATCTAGTGCCACTTAACAGCAAGTGCAACAGTATTTACCTTTTAATATTCTTTGCCACATACTTCCCTCGGGTCGCTGTTTAATCCCGAAGAAATAGTGTGTACTTGGTGTACAGTTGTGTATATGTGAAGATAATGTACCTATAAACTACCCAACCATGTGCAGTACTTCATCCCAAGACAAATTCTCACTTAGAGACATTAAATTATTTGACTTAAATGTAAGCTGCCATCAGTCTCCAAAACATCTAATAATATATAAAATCCTGTCTTGTGCAGATGTTTTGGTTGAGGATGCTTTGACAAATAATTACACTGAGACTTTCTATTTAATTATTAGCTGCATTAAGCTTCACTAATGAGAAGGAAAACAAAATTATCATCCCCATTATACTTTATTTTGGTCTGGAGCACATGGAAGAAAAGTACATATTATCAGAACACAACAAATACCAAGAAGAAAGTCAATAAATTACCTTATATAAGACAAAAAAAAAAAGTGCACACTGACTCCAAAGCTGATTAAACTGACCTGACTATATTTACCAAGACACCCAGCACTTCATTATATTTAACAACTTCAGTGAATCAGTACATACATTTAAGAAACAGTAGAAAGTCCATAAACACCCGTAAAGTACCATATAGGAACTTACACTCCTACCTAGTCAGTCAACTTTTGCCAAACCATAATGATTCTTTTACACATTAAAAAAAAAAAAAATGTATATATATCATGTTTCAATACATCAGAAATACATCTGTTTTTCAAATTTGTCCTGCCTGCGGTTTTCTTGAACATCCTTTAAGAATAGAATAGAATAGAATAGAATAGAACAGAATAGAATAGAACTTTATTGATCCCTTTATAGGATTACACTCATTCGAAAAATCTTCACTACTTCTTTATTCAGGAGTTTTACCTGCTTTCCCGCCAAACCTTTACATAACAAGTGACGTATGGCATAATAATTGAGCAGTACAGAATATACGTTTTTTTTAAAGGAGAACTTGTACAAGGTGCTAGGTAGGTAGTTTGCATGAACACAGTCCACTTCAGACAGTTCTTCATGTCTCTGGTTGCATGTTTAGGCTTGTTGTCACGCTGCAGAATGAATTTGGGAACGATCTCCCAGGTGGTAATGTGTGAGGAACAAGAATCTAATCATCTCAAGTGCCTAAAATCGTTTACAGGGTATTTCAACCTTTTATTTCCCACTTTATTTATTCATGCACACTTTATGTTGCCGTATTTGGAGCTGCACTTGAACAGCCTGCGCACTTTTAGCACGACTGTCACTCATGCACTGACGTTAGCTCCGGTGCTAATTAGCTCGTTCCCCATCCTCCCACAGAACCTGGCCAGTCGGTGTCTAGTTTTGGCTTCCTGCCCTCGCAGTCACCTGTCCTGCCAGGAAACCCCACAGCAGTCCAGATGTCCAGTCCTCTGACAGCTTTCTCCCCCGTGGCTCAAACTGTTACTCACTACCAAGAAGAAGTCTTTAATCACTTTGTAGGATTACACTTCAGTGACTCTAAATGAGGACGTCAGCTAAGATATATTTGGATTTTTTTCATGTCAATCTTTGTATTCCGTCGCCATATGTGCCGAGAGAGTCTCGGGCTTCCTCTCCACCCTGGCTGTGATATGTGACTGTACCGTTAAAGGTGGAGGACACAGTTCAACGTCCTTGTTGAAAAATGCATTCAAATATTCTATCACATAAATGCATGAAGCACGATTTATGGGAGGAAAAATTAACATAAATAAATCATAGTTTGCAATAATACATATACAAGGAAGAATTTTGCCTCATTCAAGGGCAGCATTTGTTTTATTTACTGGAACCATGTATTTAAAGAATTGCATTCTGCTGGTTGATTTGTCACTTTTTTCACCTAATAGGGAATAAATGAATGCAAGTTCATTAGTATGCTAATTAGGTAGCTTTATAGCTGTTGATAAGTGGGTTTTATTGGAGGTGGACTTTGCCAGATTAGCTGTTTCCAGGCTTTATGCTAAGCTAAGCTACCTACATAAAGACGGTTAGAAATTTTCTTGATTCAAGGGTAGCATTTATTGTTTCATATGTAAACATTTACTTCCTGCTGGTTGAATTGTCACTTTTTTTTCATACAGATTTTAAAAATGCATGTAAATGAGCATGTTAAGTAGTTTCCTTAAGAGCTGTTCATAGGTGCAGTTTATTGTTGGTGGACAAGACTAGACTGGCTGTTTCCAGTCTTTAGGCTAAGCTAAGCTAATCAGTATTTCCTGTAACCATAATCATAACCCTATTTCTCTCTCTATTCTTTTTTCTCTCCTCTTTGCCCACCCCCGAGCTTGTCGAGGCAGATGGCTGCCTTCCCTAAACCTGGTCCTGCCAGAGGTTTTCTCTGATTAAAAGGAATTTTTTTTTTTCTTTCACACAGTTACCAAGTGCTTCCTCAAAGGGAATCAGAGGCTTTGTTTCTTTCTGCAACATGATGTTGTAAGGTCTTGACCTTGCAATGTGAAGTCCCCTGAGATGATCTATGTTTTGAACTGGCGTTATATCATTCAAATTGAGTTGAATTAGGCATGCACATGTATTTCTAAAATGTAGATTTATTCATTCAATTTGCTTGGCTGTTTATGTAAATGTGCGACTTGTTCTATGTAATAAGACCTCTGGTCAAATCAAGTGGATCTTTTGCTCCTCACCTTCACGTTCAACAAAAACATCTACATTTGATTACAGGGAAGTATCATTCCACCACAGCTCGGCAAGGAAAAACACAACCAAGAATACCCCCCAAAAGTTCCATTTGTGTTACGAAAATTAAAAAAGATATCCACTCAAGCTGGCAAGCTCAGATTTATATTAGATGCAGCTCAATTTCAGAAGGCATTATTGCATGAAACAGGAATGTGAGTGTGTTTTTCCAGCCTATTCTTTAAATGTTTCAGTATGTCCATACAGTATATGGAGTTTCTAAGAAAACCTTCATTTCATTCAGTATTGTACATCTGGTACTGTTTTCTGGTGCTGTCAGCTCCCACAAATTCCTCTTTAAAACCACATTTTTGGTGTAAGCCGACAGACTGCTTTTTGAATGTGTGGGTATCAGTGAAACATTTTGAAGAGAACTGTTTATTTGTGGTAAATTAAAAGAGGCTTGTGCCGAGACTCGGAGGAGTTGCGCGACTTAAATCGCCCTCTTTTGAGCATTCAGAGCGCTTTTCAGCCTTCCCACGAGCTAAACGTGACCGAATGCTCATCAACCAGCGCATTCATACCCTTCGTGTCCTTTGACAAATAGCACTGATCACATTGCGAAAGGTCTCATTTGGCAATTTGGAGCATCTGGATGATTGATTATAATGATAGCTAAATTGCAAAGGAAAAGTTGCTTCCCTTTATTGCAATCCTCCATATGCAACGAGCGAATTGCGATGTAACCTTTGTGCCAGATATAACTTCCTTAGAGCTTGCCCGTTGGGGAAATAAAACACTTTCAGAAATGTGTTTTCAAACTCGTGCACCTTTCATATAAAGAGAATGAGTGAGGGTACGGTATGGCAACAGCGTGTGGCGAATGCATCTCAGCTGCTTTTATTTTCCATCAACAACTCCTAAGAAAAGAGCAGAAGTTTGGGGGATTCAGTCCAGGTCAGTGACTTTGCGTGCATTGTCTCCAGCATAACACTCAGTCACTGATTGTTCAACTTCTGGGTTGTTTTCTCAGCCTGACCGCGAACGCCTGCCTTCATTTTTTATAAGACTAATGGACTCCTACGCTACCTCCTCCCTCGTCAATATTACCATCGGTACTTCCTGTCTTATTTATAGGCACTGGTAATGTCCATTGTCTTTTGTGGAGGAGCACGCAAACAGCAGAACGTGACCATCAGCTGCAGGCCAGTTACACTCCCCTCCTACCCCACCTTCCAACCCACTCTAACACTCACAAAAACACACACACACACACACACCCTTTCTCCTCCACAGGACTGATTCAGCTTTTCCATCTCCCTAGTCACAGCCGCACAGCTCTTGGCTCTTCCTGACAAAACACCCACAAGTGACCCAAAATGTCACGGTCCTGGCTTTCCATCATGGTTGACCATATGAAAACACATTTAAGACTTGTAAACTGACCTCAGCGGGGCTTTTAGAACACATGGAAGCTAGATCGGGTGCAGTATTTTTATCCATATATCACTGCCGCTCTCAGTTCAGTGGTTTCACAGTTGTTTTTTGCACAATTTTATAAAGGGCATTGATTCTGTCCATTTCAGTTTAACAAATTTTTAACCTGGGCTGTTTCCTACTTTATTTGCTGCTAGTTTTTTATTCTGCTCCTTTCATTTTAGATGACTTCTTAGCTACTGTATGTCTATACGCCAGCCAGGCAGTCTCACTTGCTCTTTTAAGAACTGTATGAAACGCTGAGCCTATTTTCCACAACAAACCCAGCAGAAATGTTAATGCCGCTCCCTGTTTCATTTCTCCTCCCCTGCCTTCTGAAGGCCTCCCACCTCCTCTCTCCCTTTTAAACCATGCTCCAAGATTTCCTTGGACATTATCTGTCTCTTTTTGCTGCCATCTTTCTTATGAACTGTTTTTTGATATGCGTTTCTCTTTTCTCCCTCCCAGAACCTACGAGGGCGTCGACCATCCTCGGGGTTCCTTTATTCTGGCTCCACACCCTGCTTCTGCTCCTCATCAAGGATTCTGACAGCGTCCACGCCTGCCCTTGCCCTCCCTCGTTCCTTTAACCCTTCTAGCTCAGGTTCAGCGGCTATAAAGGAGGCGCACTTCACTGGGGCCTGCTATCGATCCACATCACACAGGACACGGCAGTCTCTTTGCTCAGCAGCAAGGGCTTTTAAAACAGTTTGTGTTCGGCAGCAAGGTCATCAAAGTAGAATTGTCAAGGAGGGAGCCGCGATACCTTGACTGTTTTCTGTAATTGCCATATGCAGCTGCGTGTGCCTGTATCCTTGTGCATGCTCGGTCCTCAAATATGCAATTCAGCAAGGGATAAATGGAAGCATTAGCAAGGCCAGCAGCACCATTTGCTGCAATGTTTATGATTTTTATGTACACTTAACATAATGTTAGAGTTTTTAAATGACACAGTTTCAAATGCAGCAATACATGTGGTAAACAGACCAAGCACTTGCCCGGAGTTCCTGTACTGCTTCAATTGCTGGACTTCTTGCTTAGACAGGTGCTCTAGTCTACACACCTGGCAGTGGTTCACAGTAGGAAGCTGGTGTGGGATCACCTCCTTGTCACTGCACCGGCAGCTCGTACTTGTTTCATCGCGGGTCCTGTGGGAGCAGCAGGACTGCACTGACCAACAGTCCAGCCTCTGCACAGTGCTCTGACAGGCCACGGGCAGCAGCAGCAATAAATGATTCAGGACTTTCTCCTGGCCTGTTGCTGCATGTACTGAAAATGCCATTTTAATTTACTTTTTAGAAGGGTTTATTTTTTTATTTTTTTTGGGTGCAATCCTCTTGTAATCAGTCATTAAAACCCATTTTGTACAATGGATGCATTTCAAAAATCCTATAAATCAGTTCAACTATAAACAATAAAACAATGTGTGACAGGCAACAAATAAAAATTGGGAAAAATCTACCCAATCAAAAAGATTTTCTTTTTTAAAAATGAATAATGATAATGTAAAGATGAATAAATAAAATAAAACTTAGAAAAATAGAGAATAAAATCAGCATTTAATCATCATTTAGGAGAAAGAATCTATCTTTAACATTGCATTTTTTTATTGGTTTTCTTGTGATTGCATTTATCCAAGCGTCAGTATCAGCATCAGTAAAGATCTGTTAATGGCTGCTATATTGCACTTTGCTTTTGAAAGCATCAAACAAAATTCCAAATAATACAAATAAAAGACTGGACCTCAATAGTTAACTTTTAGTGGCCATTTTAGACATATTAATGTATAGAGACAATATTTTTGAAAGCCTTAGAGTTTGTCTGACTGAAAGGTTCTTCAACTAACCACACTAAGCCTTGGTGTTATTGAACCAGTTAGTGGACCAGTTAGTTAACTGTGAGGTAATTTCAGCATCATGTGCACATAATAGGGTGATGGGCACAAGTACAACAAGTCTTTCCTCCTCAAGGATCAGCTGTCAAATGCTGAACACATTTTTCTCCGCACACCAAAAATAGGAATATTCTTTTATGGCATTTTTGTGTGTAGGGAGGCGAGAATGGGAAGTCAACAGGCCGGAGGAAGTCTTTAACACACACTTGGTCTCAACTAATTGGCTACTACTGAGAGGCTTTATAGGCCCAAAAATGCCCACTAACTTGTTTGCCATATGTAAGCAGTGAGCCGCTTTAACGGGCACAAATGAAGCGAAACCCAATTTGAAGCTTCAAAGGGGGAAAGCTATGGGTAAAATCCACAACATGACATCCACTATAGTGTACAGACATCTAGATTAGTAGTTTATATTCAGAATTTTGGAGGATGTACTGTAAATACCTAGATGAAATCAATGAGATAGGAGAGTAATTGTTGTGTATGTCTGCAAGGCAGCGAGCTAGAGATGCCTGGAGGGTTGAATGTGATAAATACATTTAGCACAAAATTGTTACATTAATTTGATATTAAATCATTACTTCATTAAAGAGCTAAATAAATGCTCTTTAAATATGACAGAAAATTCCTCCCTAGGACATATATATATATATATATATATGCATATAGAGAATTTCACTTTATTTCTTTGTTTAATTTTTCAGTTTTCGCTATGTTTATCGTATTGAATCTTCCATGTCAAATTCTACAAGCCATATATAGACTAATAGAGCCTCTTTCATCCTCTTGGTATGCCACGTTGTTCAAATAAACTCAGGGAACAAGTCTATTTAAATCCAAATTTAGGTCAAGAACTTTCTTGCTTTGAGTTAAGTTTGCGTTTCAAGCCCGGCTCCATCTATTGTCCCATAATCCTCTGATAGCAGACCAATGTAATCTTCACATTATGACCCTTAAGTATAATCTCTGAGTTTGCACTCATTTGAACATATTTTGCGAGGCCGCCGTGAATCCAAACAATGATTGTGATCACTGTAAGACTTCCATGCACTCCGGTTCACCTTATAATGCTTTGTCAGGGCGACTTCGAGCACGACACAAAGACGTGGCGGCTGAGGACACTGTGAAATGTACGATTAGAAGCAGCTGCATGCAGGGCGAGGAGCCGCTTGACGACAATTATAAAATGCACTATGCGATTCCGTGTTAGCTAAATGTAACGACGAGCTTTGTTCAGATTTGTCCTCGCAGTCACACCGAACCTTGGGAGGCCAGAAAGATAGCGATAAACCTGATGCATTTCAATGCCTGCAGCTGTTGAGGACATACCAATGTTGCACTTCCTGTAACGTGTGCTAAATCACACCTTCTTCTCTTGAGCCTGGGCAAAGTAATGACAGGGTTCCACCCAAGGTGAAGGACATACTAATTCACTCTGGCACGGCATTGTTTTGATGTAGAGATAGCAGCAGTCAGAGGTGAGTGATGGAGCTGTCCGACGGGAATGAGAGGAGGCCGGGCCCTCTGTCACAGCAGGACAGACAGATGGGGCATCATGGGAAACATGCCTGAGATCATAAAGGACTCTACAGGACATAATGAGAGACTTTGTGGTGAGGAGAGAGAGAGGGGGGGAAACTCCCAGGAAGGCATCATTTAGCGACTGTTAAAAAACAACTCCTGATGAGTGAATGATTTTCTCTTCGTTTGTGATCTCTCTATCTGCTGCCTCGCACTCCGGTCCCTGACAGACGTGCACTAGCGAAGACCTCCGGACTACTGCTTAGTAAAACAGGCTCCCTTTTTGTCTTTGATTGGGGTAAATGACATCTTTACGAGGCACCATCGCAGACGGATGGTCCACTGCAGCACATCCATCAGCGCCACAGCAAAGGAGGATTGAGTTTCCAGATTGTCCCAGCGTGTCTTGCTCTCTGTCTGTAACACCCCTTTATGAGTCACCTTGTCAAAGCCTCGGAAGCCAGACAACCTTATTTTACTGTATGGACATGTCTTTGTTTTCCCTACTCAATGGAGGGGAAGATTGTCAAGGTATATGGTTGGAAAAAAAAGAAAAGATAACACCTATGAAAGGAAAGCTTCTAAGTCAGCCACGAAGACGGAAGAAATAAGCAAAACAAGAGGGTGTTTCTCCACCGTGAGTAGTCAGAATCCGAGGCCTTGCTTGGCCTCTTATCTCGAATACACTTTTGGCATTTTCATATAGAGGTCCGGCCTTTTTATCAAGATTAACTCCCACTCTGTGCAGAGTCCTGCGGAGAAGCTTAACTTCTCTTCCCAGTTCTGATTTCCATCTGGCCGGCCCCGGCTCTAAACGTTAGACCTTTTCAAAGCGCGGCGGAAGAATTCGGTGGCGCGCTGGATCTCAGCGACGGGGGACTCACTGTCACATATTGATGCAATCGTTATCAAATTAAGCACATCTCTTGTGATATATTAAAAAGCCATCGGAGATTCATAGTGCCCGAACAGGAGCAGGAGCCACAGGGCACAGCTCACCCCCCTCTGAACCCCTATCACTCTCCTTTCCATCTGAATTTCACATTACTGCCGCTCATGCTGAAGACTGGAAAGGTCATCCATGAAATGCTCGGTGAGGGATTATTCAGCTCGCTGTTCCCTGTCATCCGAAATAGGAATTTACATTACTCACTCACTGGTCCTCAGTGCATCAGTACAGAATATAGTGCTGTTGTAAATGTTACTCCCCAAACAAACAGCGTTTCCTTTTACAATCCAACAACAGGCACTCAGCCACTTGTACAGAAACATCCTCTGTCTTATTTAAACGACTCTGGTGTCTTTAGAGTTATTATGTCATCACCTCGCTTTACTCCTTGTCCACAGAGGCACGCTGCATGTCAGTAGCATCATTTTTGTATTTAGCCTCCACTCTGGCATTCATCCCAACTTCTTCTGTGAACTAAGCTGTCGTTTGGTGAGAAACTCAATCATTGTGCACTGTAAAATGAAGAAAGAAAGGAAAAAAAAAAAAAAACTCAAACAAAAGAAAATAATTGTGCAGAGTTTTTACCATATTGTCGAAATACACAAAAATAAATCAATAAAATTTTAAAAAGTAGACTGAATTTATTTGTTTAAAAGATTTCTTAATTAAACAGCGATAACTGTGACCAATCTTTTAAAAAAAAACAATCAATTAGAATAGTCCTAAAATATACAGACAGATTTATCACAATTTCACATTTATTGTTTGTTTGTTTGTTTGTTTATTTGTTCAATAGATGAAGTTGATTTCAAATTTAATAACATAAATATATTTCTAAAATTAGATGCAATTAAAACAAAAACAAGTGCAGGTTGTGCAATATGACTTTTATTTGTTTGGTAAATGATAGATGTCTTGCAGAATTAGATATCTGCAAAAATGCTAAATCAGTAATTTTCCATAATTAAAATACATATGTAAATATTCTTTGCTAAACATCAAAAAGCAAACACGTTTACATGATCTTATGTAAAACTTTGGCTGGAAAAAAGTAGTTTAATTGTGGGGAATTACTGAAATTTTACTGCCAGAGATAATTCTGAAAAAGGTGAAATCAGCCATTCAGAAGAAAGCCTGTTGATATGTAACTGGCAAATTTGTTGCATATTTATATATCTGAAGCTGTCTCCCGTCCTTCACTCTTTCCCTCTGACCTGTGCATGAACATCAACATGCATGAGCGCGAATTTCCACACGACACGCTGGAGTAGTTTGTGGACACGTCCAAGCCATTTTGTTTATTCCCCATTTACAGAGCTGGGCCTGTGTACAAACAACTGATTCCTTTTTTTTTTTTTTTCAGTGCACACACAGAGCAGCTAGCAGACCGTGAGGAGGTATTCTCCAAATCTGACAAAAAAAAAACACTGGATTAGAAGCACATGTGTACCACCACAGGGCGTGTATTTTCAATTTTAGGGGTTCATCGTGCTTGGAGCCCAATTCACGTTTTCCACAAACTCGAATTCTTCCTTTTCCTTGATCACAGGCATTACAATGAAATATGAATGATGCGAGCACCTCTTGGGTCAGCGATAGAAATGCATCATCCCTCCAAGCTTTATTAAAATCACTTCAGTGATGTGACAGGTGATGCTGTTGAAAGTTGGAAATTTAATTAACCTTTAATTGTAGTGCCCTCATCAGGCCCATCACTGTCACCATAAAGGACAGGGTGGTGTGTGTGCGTGTGTGTGTGTGTGTGTGTGTGTGTGTGTGTGTGTGTGTATGCAGCACTTTACACATCACGACATACAGAGCAGTTTAAGCCCTTTAGGGGTGGTTTTGTTGGAGTTAAAGGGACGTTGCACCACTTTACAGACAGGAATCTTTGTTAAGGCTGTGAAAACACAACCTGTGTGGTGTCATTAGGAGTTGAAGACAAGAAATGCATCACTGGGATTTACAAAAAATGTAATTTAAAGTGGATTATGGCAAATGAAATATGGATTATGGCAGTCTTACTCATCACAGAGCCTAATTCTGCTGAGCAATCTTTAAACTGCAAATGGGATGGCATCAAAAAATCATATGATAATGCAATCAGTTCAGAATGCCTCAAATACTAAAAGCAGCGACACAATTCATATGCACAAAGGCAGTACACTGTGGTCCTGTTATACAGGTAAATAAATATTGGCTTGGCATACGATAGAGTATTCATGTATATTTGGGTCAGATTTTTTGGCAAAATTTACAATCTGACTATCAAATAAAAGAGAAAGAAACTGCCACCAATCTGGCAGCACTTTTACTCACACAACAGCATTATGAATACAGTGATTAATGCAAGCCAACATTGTGGACAATGGATAAAAATAGAAAAGCCAGAGCCGCAGCAGCTGAAAATCAAAATGAAAATGCCACACAGGGGACTAATGGGCAGACAGCAGGAAATTTCAAGAAAAAACTGATGATTAATTTTAACTTCGCTTTAGCCCTTTGTGTTTATTATGCATCTGAAACCTACTCTGCATTCAAGGGAAATAATTTAAATTCCCAAACCGTGTGCCATGGTTTTGAGAGTTTTGTGGTAAAAGCAGCTCTTCTATTGGTTGTGTACTGTCAGTGTTAGTGAAAAATTGAATTACTGAAAATGTACCGTTCAGGGTGTTTGAAGAATATCCCATATTAGATACCAAGTGTCAGGATTTGACCACCACCGATGTACAAAACTGTGTAACTTCATGATATACCAAGGACATAATAAAGGCTCTCCCCCCAGTTTCATCAAAATCTAGCCAGTGGTGTTGATGTCTGATTGACACCAACGGATACAACTCCATCTGTAGGTCCTATTCATCCCATTTAGCAGAGGGGTACAAGGGTTTGAACTGTAAGACCCCCGACAATATTTCTCTAACTCTAGGATGAGAAGTTGCCCCGAAAATGAAGAGATAACAGAAATGTGAGTGGAGAGGTGAGGCAAGGATGTTTCTTTTTTTTGTACATCTAGATAAGAGCATATTGGATTGAGTGGAGGAGGAAGGTACAGGAGATTTGATATGATTCAGAGGGGAGAGGACGATAAAAACCACCTTGTGCACACTGGGAAGTTGTCATCGTGACAGCAACGATCAGCAGCCCTTATGACATCTCATCTCGCCGATGGGAGTCGACTCTTCAGCTGCACTTGTAGCATTTTTTTTCTCCGCAGAGAATCCAGCAGACGTTATAAGGAAAGTCCTGCAGAGTCGCTGCTTACCGCAAAAACAACTCGAAAGTGTAGGAACTCACTGCAGTTAGAGTCAATAAATACAGTGTAATCGACTGTACGACGGGAGCTACTTAAGGTGCGTTTATGTGTTTGCACAAGTTTCTACATGTACATGCATTATCTCTGGCAAACTTCTAGTGGAGTTAATATTTTACGTTTAGGAACACATACAACTAAACATAGCTGTTAACGGTTGAATCTAAGATGTCAAACCAAAAGTATGGAAACATGCCACCATCACAGCAGTCACACAACTCCAGATAAAGCACAGAATTGTAAAATATAAGCAACATTTGATAGATTTAATGAAATTGCAGTACTTTTAATAGGACATTGTTGCTCTATCTTATATTTAAAAGTTAGTAATTTTGCTGCTATACACATTGGCATTATTTGTCTTGCACCAAAAAATCTTCCACAGTGAATTGGACTGAAAGCTGGAAACACATTTTCTATCTCTTTTGTTTCGGCTTCTTGGAGGGAAAACAACACAACACTGCACTGCACATACTGAAGAAAAATTTTGTGTATATGAATATACTTTACATTATAGAATTATTTTAGGCCTTCAAAAACATCAGAAATGCCAAAAGCATATGGCTGACATGGTTATTTATGTCCATAGTGAGGATATAAGCGATGTATAGATAATAGATGGACGGTTATTTATTGTCTTCTTTGTTAGTGTGCCTGTGTGAAATGTGAAATTTTTAGATTTCTAAGCTTTTATTTTTACAGATAAACACTCCAGTTAGACATTTGTGTGTTGATAGTAGTTAGAAATAGGTCACTTTCTAGATAAAGAACCTTATGACATATAGTCCAGGACATGATTAAAGCATTTTATCAAACAGATGCTAATGAATAACAACATCATTTGTACCAAAATCATCAAAGTTCCTCCTCTGGGACTGATTCAACCCCTAAAAACTCATATCTACATATGGACATCCAGTTAGTATTTAGACAGAGATTTGAAAATATTTGAAACAACCCTTTAACTTGAGCAAAACTGTATCTTAGCAGAGTAGTGAAAGTGTGTTCAGAGACTTGAAGGTTTAACAAGCTGGTAGAGTTTATGGTCCACTAGACTAATGGGCTGGTGATAAAGGTGCATCCATTCTTAGTCTTTATATTCTATATCTAACAATTGCATATCTGGACATAAACTCTGAAATACATTGTTTCCTCTTTGTGCCACAATCAGAAGCAGGTGAAAGCAACTTGTTTTTGAATGGTGCAATTTTCACAATGCGAACTAGTCGATAAAACTGTTCAACACTTAAATAACCTGTCCGACGGCGGGTTACTCTCCCTCGGGCACCGCCTTGTAAGACTCAACTGTTTTTTTTTTTGTTTTTAAAAGCCCCTCTTTCTGAAGCCTTCTGTTCACTAAAAAGTCCAACAATATTTATCATCGAGTACAGTCGAGCAAAAAGACAAAAAAAAAAAAAAAAAAGCGACTTCCCATGTGCAACCCAGCAGTATCTCGTGCCAGAGTAATTACAGCCAAAGTGGGCACTCTTCCTCCAAGTGCAATGCATTAGCTTCCAAATAAATGATTTATAAATATGCAACCCACTCGCCCCTGTGATTACAGTACAATGAAGGGAGAGAGAGAGAAAAAAAAAAAGGAAAAGTGGTGGATAGAGGAGCACACCTCTCCTGCTTTTTCCCCTGTGTTTTTTTTGCCAAATGGAGTAAGATGGACATGTTTAGCTCTCTGTCTTGACAGGTGGGATACAGGGCTGAACTCAGGCCTGTAAATGTACAAGGGAAGGCTGTACTGCAGGGATTTCTGCGATGATGGAGAAAGTGGCTTCTCTTGGCAGTAAAGCATACAGATCAGCTGTCCCTTAGACAATACTCCCAGCTCTTGAGCAGAAAAACTTTTTTTTTTTTTCCCCATTCTCCCACCACCACCACCACCACCACCAACTCCTCCTCCTCCTCCTCTCCAGATAGAAGCTGATAAAAATAGCTCCATTCATTCTAACAGGAGGGCTGTTCTCTAACAACAAGGCCATTTTCTGCCAGGAGAATAATGCACTTCCACTGCATTATTATCCCAGAGTATCTAAATGGACATAAATGACTTTCAACAAAGCGCATTTTTGTTTTAAACTTTAAATCATCCATTTATTTGCAGTGCACATTGTACAGCCACCAATTTTAATGCAGCACCTCTCTCGGAGATGGAAGCCCGGGAAAGAATGAAAAAGTTTTATTGTTCATTTATCTGACGGTATATTCAATAATTCAGCAGACACAATGACAGAATATTCGGTGTAATGGCACCCACTTGAAAAAGAAATCCATCTTTATCCCGAAATCATATAAAACAGATGGAAAACATCATGTTTTATAATAAGCAGGTGGCAGGGCTTTTACTTTTTCGGGTGAATATGACACATTTTGTTTAGTGTGTTATATTGAATATCTGAATTAGAAATCACCTGAGATGATCTTCATGGCTCAGGACTGGTCACATTTTCTTTTTTGCCACAAAGTAAAAGTGTAAAGGT
Source organism: Stegastes partitus (assembly GCF_000690725.1). NCBI lineage: Eukaryota > Metazoa > Chordata > Actinopteri > Pomacentridae > Stegastes > Stegastes partitus. Next base: position 102,663 of record NW_007578721.1, read on the forward strand.
GTGCAAAGTGTCATGAGTATGGCTTTTGTAGGAGTCACATTCAGAACAAGCCTGAAGGAACAACCTCCGGGTGTGAGGGAAACTTGCATATTGGCCACAATTAGATTCAGATAATGTAATAATCACTGGTGTGTAACTTTGTAAAAATGTTAAATAAGTAAAACTGAGTCATTAGATAGGTAAAATGTAGAAACTGCAGTGATGAAGAAAACATCTACAACCTTTACTGAGGCAAAAGTTCTGTAAAAAAAAAAAAATATTCTGTTTCAAGTCAAAGTCCTGTTTTGAAAATGTTGCTTTAGTAAAAGGATGCAAGTATTATCACAAAAAATTTACATAAAGTATGAATAGCAACACTATTCATCCGACAAAAGAACCCCTCTGTAAATCTTATGCCAAACCTCCTGATTTTTTGGACATTAATCTATTATATGGTTTGAATAAATTCAGAAAATCATGTAAAATCCTGTCAAAAGTGCTGTAAATGATTATAAAAAATAATAAATCACAAATTAATTTACTGCTTAATTGTATCAGCTGCAACTGTTGGGTAGTTTAATCAGAAGAATCCACAATGTTTTATAAGCTTTTCATATGTTTTGTGTGCAAAAATCAGAACTTGTAAAAGCAACCTAAGCTGCCAAACACATGTAATGAAGTATAAAGCACAGCATTTCCCTCTGAGATGCAGTGGAGTAAAAGTGAAAAGTGGCATAACCTCAAATTTTTGTAAATGTACTTTACAGTTACACCCCATTCCACCCCTGGGAGCCAGCAGCAGTTATATGAACTGACACTGGCACAAAAATATTATATTTTTGCGAAGTGATTAGACAATAGTATTCTACATTCTTGCTGCATTTTTGCAGATAGTCGTGGTAGAAATAACACATTGGACGCCACAAATCATAACATGTCTTCTGCAACTTGCAAGACAACGATCTGTGATTGTATCAGAAGTGACAATGATCAACTTTGCTGTTGCACCTGACAGCTGAAGAAAACTCTGTGCTCCTCTGAGATCATACTGTAGTCGTCAAACTGGGCAGGAGACCACAAAACAGTGCTGAGTCACTAGTCTCTTGGTTGGATTTCATGATGTGTCCCAGACACTGAGTTGGTTGTCTTCCACCTTTACACACACTTCACATAGAAATATAGAAGTTGTTGTGCCCAGTGCTTGGTTTTTATTGCAGTCTTGGCTGATACTGGGTAGTCTGGTCCTGGAATTATGGGAATGTTCTCAAATGAGACGAAATTAAGAAAGAATGAGAAACCTTTAGATGTGAGTCCATTGAGCAATTTTCTTTGACATGAATGTGATGCCCTCATGAAACACAGTATAACCCTATTATACTACAGCAATAGTTTGGATCTGCATCAGAGTTGCGTCTCCTCATCCTTTACACCCAAGAAGGTGGAAACTATCATTCTTTATAGAGGACGTAAAACAGCTTGACCTGTGCAGTGTTTACTTGGAGATTGTCAAGACTCAGGAGTTAATGAATTCGACCATAACAACTTGCCAAAGTGACATCCTGCTTCCAAAACTGCTGGGTCTTTCAATACTTCAATCCATTGATGTAATATTCAAACTGAACTTCCTGGATGGTATTTAATCTTCTTAGTGGTACCTGCAACAAAAGGCTCATGACTACGTGTCAGAATGCATGCAACTAATTAAATTTGTTTTATCATGGTGTCTTATCCCCTGTTAGAGATTTGCTTTTGAGAATTTCAAGCATCTTCAGGATTCTTTGATTCGTCACAAAAAGACCACCGCCTTATGATGGCTCGCGGTCACTGCTATTAGAAAGGGCATCCTCTTTGAATCATTAAAATCCCCCAGAGTGCATACACTTCACGGCAAAAGCAATAAGATCCTGCTTGGAGGCGGCAGGTTTAAAGGTTTAAACCTGAGGCCAGTAAGATCAGTCTCATAAGTTTGCTGTTATGTTTTGGCCTCATGTAAACCGCTTCAGTGAGCATCGCCTCGGCTCTCCCTCCTCTTTCATCACTCTCATAATAAAGGCCCTGACTGCACTATCAGAGGCCAGCAGATCTTTATTGAGCTTTTATTGAACTGTCTGATGCAGGAAACTGTTGGAGATGCATTCAGGCAGAGCTGTTGCCGCGTCGCCCCGAGGAAAAAAACCTGCGTGTCCCTGTTTTACAGCGCAAAAGGCTGACCTTGATACAACTGGGTTAAGGTGAAGAATGAAGACACGCAGGATCTCCCTCGCTGTCCAGACACTCAGGTGCGGCTGAGCGATTTGTTTTTACTTTCATGGTCATTGTCCACCCATGTGTGAAGCCTGGCTGCAGCTGCCGAGTCTTCAAGGCAAAACAAGTCTTAGACCACTCAGCAAAGTGCAGCACACTTTCTGTCAAAGCCTGAGGCCCTTTTCCAGTCACTTGTCTGAAAATTCCATTAAAACAAAACACATACCTGAACGATTGTGGATGGCGCTATCTGATGAAACTTATGGAATGGAATGTTTCTCTCTTTTCTGTTTTTTTTTTTTTTTTTCTTTCCAGGCTGCAACAGACAAAAATAGTCGCCCAATCTGGCCCGGTATCTGAGGAATTATGTTCACTTTGGACAATTAAACACTTCACGGCTTGCGTCTTTTGCCAACATGCAGTGCCAGGCTGAAATTAGTGCGCTCTTTATGTAGCGATGCAGAAAGTAAAGGAAGTGGGGATGGTGCATGGATCACGCTTTCATGCCAGAGACTAGAGTTTGTGTCCTGTCGCAATTAATTGTGGCCTTTTAATTAACCATAACCACAATCTTTGTTTAACCTTTGTCACTGGGCTTTAGTTGGATGCCTTTAAGCAAAGCATAACAACAGTTCATCTGCATTAGCCACTCACTTTTACTAACCCTAATTACAACGATATCATAGAGTGGAAGAATTTTTAAAACACTGGCAATTATCCCACAATCCTCAGCACTCATATTCCACTTCCCTCCCACGGTTCTGTCAGACTGTTGCCCCCAGTGTCCCTTCGTGTTTCCCCTTTACTGCTTACACAAATGGCTTTTCGGCTGTGCCACATGATGTCAAGACAGCGAATGTACGGCCAAGATGAAAAATAGCAATAGTTCGAGCAAACACCCCAAAAATGACTTGTGACGAGAGCAAAGGAGGAAGTCAGCTGAGGTGTAGTGAAGTGATAAAGTCTGGACGGGAGAGGTGTCAACAATACATCAGGCTTTAACATGCTAGAACGCTCTTTGTTTCCACATTTCCAACAATAAACATCTTGTTTTTTTTGTTCAAACCATGACTGTGGACATTCTACAACCTGTATCCACATGTTTAGAAAAGTAGTAGTTTGAACACAAAATACAATCTTTTAACCTGAGTAAGTTATTTATTTCATCTAAATCTATCTACACTTTAATCATAGCATTGTTATATCATGAAGGAGCTCTATTGGATGAGATAACATTTAGTATAAGTAAATAAATAACCTTGTAGATGGCACCAACAACACATTAATCAGGAAGGCCATTTACCTAAGAAATACATTAACCCATCATCTAGAATTTTTGGAAACACGGGTTAGATTTAATGTCTGCAACCTTTTTTGTGATAACAAAAAAAGGAGACATGCAAATTTACCGCACTGAACCTACACTGATCACTTTATATTGTTCAATTTCTCAATGCTTTGGCAATCACAACTCCACACAGTTGAATATGATGCTTCCTTGTAGTGCTAAAGCATGGAGGAGAGAGGAATGATGTGGTTTTTTTCTCCTCATATTTCTCTTTTTCTTTCTTTTTCATTATGTAGGGCAGCATTATTTGATTTTCAGTGGTGAAAGGAAAATAAAGTATTGTTTTTATGAACATGACAGAACAACTGATAGCATTTTTAAAAAAAGTTTTAGGGTTAAATAAATCTTTAAAGTGAGACTATGTAAGTTAAAAAAAAAGGAATAAATGATACTCTCTTCATTTCAATACACCATTGCTATAGCCTTACATCAGCTGGTATGCTCAGTAGCTTATGTTGGCTATATATATGAAAAATGTAACAGAAGAGTAACTTATTTATATATATATATGGTACTGGTACGGGCTGCAGGGTGGCACAGTTGGTAGCACTGTTGCCTCACAGCAAGAAGGTTGCCGGTTTGCGTCCTGGTGGGGGCACCGGAATCTTTCTGCGTGGAGTTTGCATGTTCTCCCCGTGCAGCGTGGGTTCTCTCCGGGTTCTCCCACACAGTCCAAAAACATGCTGAGGTTAATTGGTGATTCTAAATTGTCTGTAGGTGTGAATGTGAGTGTGCTTGGTTGTCTGTCTCTAAGTGTAGCCCTGTGGTAGACTGGTGACCTGTCCAGGGTGTCCCCTGCCTTCGCCCTAAGTCAGCTGGGATAGACTCCAGCCCCCCCGCGACCCTAATGAGAATTAAGCGGTGTATAGATAATGGATGGATGGATGGATGGTACTGGTATGGTATGGTACTGTATGTGCCATATATATATAAAACTTACTTCTCTGTTACATTTTTCAGTATCTGATTTCATTTTTTCCTCTCTAAGTGTCACCTGTGCCAAAACATATATTACGGTAATTACTTCAGATTTGGGTGCATTTGTTCCGTATAGAACTTATGTGTACACCATGATCTCAGGCATGCAGCAGTGTTCTTATTTCTGGTCAACACAGGAAGGATCAACTGAGATTTTAGGACAGGCACAGGGGGATTGAAGCTGAACTGACAGCAGAGACCCCTTTTTTACCTCTTGCAGAGAGAGCTGTATTGATTGGCAGCACTGCTCACGATAGTACATTTGGAGAAGCTTTTCTATCACAGCGCAGATGAGGGAGGGGGGGCAAAGGGGGGGGAGAAGAAAGATAATCCTAACAGCAGCCTCACAAGCTGTGCTGAACACATCCTTCTTAAACCTGCAGGAGCTGCCCCCTTTAGTTCCAGTGGCAGCTCCAGGAAAATGGTAAAGTGCACCGCAATGTGACAGCCACTCACAATCAGACACGCTTAAGGACAGTTGCAATGCCGGCGACAAGGTTATCAACATCTCGTGCAGATTGCTGCCGGCATTTTGCCATCCTAAAAGGCCGCCGCGCTGACCTTGCACTGACCACAATCCCAGAAGGTTTTTAGGTGATCAGAAAGGAGGAAACAGGCTAATGGGCGCTGCACAGTGGCGAGATGTCTCCCTGTCACACTTCATCTAGACTGATGCATCAGGATTGTTTCACCGCTCAGGCCGGGCAATTACTGTCCAATTCCAATCTACTCCTCAGCACCACTGTAATGAAAAATAATTAAGAGGCTGAAAATGAGTTTTCTCATGAAATGGTTTCAGTGGTTGAACACAATCGCACTTGGCAGATGGCTACGCGAGTGTGTTTTAATACAGCAAAGATAGTTAATCATGTACAAGGTGCATTTGGCAACCTTTAATACCATTTCTGTCATTGAGAGACATAGCAAACAGGAGATATATTGTTCTGCCCAGTGTTCAATCATCAAGCATCCATCTGTGTGTTGTTTTTTTTTTTTTTTTTAAATAGTCCAAGTCAGGGTGCTGTCAAGTCAAGATTATTTATTTAGAGAATTTCAAGAAGCATGTTGTTATTAAGCGCATTGGAATAAATATGGGACCCAAACGGAGACAAGAAAAGTCAAAGCAAGAACCTGAATATGCAGGGGCTTTGTTTTTTTCCTTTCTTTTTTTCATTGTCATGGTTATATAGTCTCTGATTTCTAAATAGGGAAGGTAAAGGTCACAGGCGTGTTAGTTACAGACTTAAGTTAGCAGAATGATTGTGGTGGTGTGTTTAGTGAAGGAGAAAAATAATACTTTGCTTCTAGACAATAAATCCATGTCAACAAACATCACTTATTTTGATAAGACCACTGTATTTGCATTGAAGAAGCTTCACCGCAGAGTTTGTTCCACTGCAGTTTAATACCCTTTAACTGATCGCTCAGTGTGGTGATCTGGTAGCCCGCTGAGGGCCAGCTGCAGCTGTTAGTTGTGTCTTAATGGTGACGAATAACCAGTGGTCTTAGAAATAAACGTATGAAACATTGCAGAAAAGAATCCAAAATGTGACCAACTTCAACCAGCTGATGGTGATAATATCAGTTTAAGGATGTGCAGGAATGTTCTACAAATGGAGTTTAGAACACTGACTGTATACAAAGTTAGACAAACCCTCGGTGCCATTGCCATCTTGGCAGTAATTCTGCCTAACTCCCAGCTGATGGTCAAAAAGGAATAGCCTGGGCCTTGGACTGTCCTGTGAAAATACCCACTTTACAGACAAAGCTACTAAGTTCTTCAATTATGCGTAATTTTAAGCCTTAATGCAAAATAAACAGATTACTTAAGTAAAAAAAAAAAAATCACCACTCATATAGTTGTTAGGAATTGATAAATTAGCTATAAATATCAAAGCAGTTTTTTTTGTACTAAGCTGTGAAAAGGTTTTTTTCTGCTGTAAATTTGAATATCTTTATATGGCGCTCAGTTGGGATTGACTCGTTTTTGGAGTCAGCCTCTAGTGGCTATTCAAAACGCTGCACATTTCTGTACTTAAATACAATCCTTTAAGATATGATATCACAGGAAAATACTGTATACTGTCGATCGGTTCCACTGATTCACAAAAAAGTGGACATTTCTGATGCAGTTTAAAGATAGGTCCATGTTAGCGCATTGCTACACCTCTTGTGGTTTTTGCTGTGGAGCTCAAAAGTTAGTGGCAAATAACAAAATGGCACTTCATGACTAACAAACTAAGAAAGATGACAAAGATATATAATCTCAGGTGAGGTTTGTGAGGAACTGATTATAAAGAACTGGCAAGTTAAAGTTTGTTTCGAGGTTTGGGGTTGGAGTTCTAACCATATAATATGGCCCTGTTGACAAACTAAGCATCCATGTTGTAATGAGGACTGAGGAGGCAGAGGAATGTGCATATGGACAGGGTATGTAATGTTGTCTGACTCTGCATGTTTTTTACTTATATACACAAAAAATACAAGGCACCGCAAACATCTTAAACACAGAAAAACACATAAGATCAAAATTGCAAAACTTTTCCAAAGCTGCTTACGCTGTTAAAGATATTTAACATTGTCCCAGTAACTATGATTTAAATACTTCAATATTGCAAGGGTAGTGTATGGCATTAAAATGTGCAGATGGTCACATATTAGCCGAAGATTGACAGGTAATCTTGGTGTGTTAATCAGGTTATTTACACATAATTTCAGCCTATATGACTAACATAACCTTGTTAGGGTGTTTACATAACACTTACGATAATGGCAGCATATAGGCTTAATCTAGATATAATCAAATTAACAGCATCAGCGTAGATACGGTGTTTGTAGCGCCACACGGAGCAGGCTGAACACCTCTGGCATGCAGGAAGACTCAAACCAGATGGTGTGATGCCAATTTTATGATCAGTGTGAAAGATTTTCTCTCTTCGCAACCAAGATTCCACTGGAAACAGAATCATTAGATAGGATTAGATAGATATAGAATCAAATTAAAAACAAAAATTGCACTGTAGGCCTTTATGCATTCCATTTGCCTGATCTTGTGTACTGAAGTTGGCTTCAAACCAAGTCGTTTGTATGATATATTATCTGACAAAGTGTGAAAGCTGAGGTGTTTCTATCTGGATTAAATGGCGATACTGAAAGATGACAGGCCATCATAGTCTCTTCTTGGCTGCACCCTGCTGCCTCTGAACTGGTCTTTTGCACTCATAATGCAGGTAGAACCGAGATCACCCAGCGTTTATCAGTGCAGGTGTAAAAGCGGCTAAACGCAGTATTCAGATACAGATCATATATTAATATCAGCTGGAACTGGGGCCAAGCTCTAGTGGTTGTGTGAAGAATGAAAACTAAATTAACAATGTGAGAAGAAAGGTATTATCAATCCAGTCCAATCAGTATGCAGTCTGCTGCACAGCTGTCAACTGTCATAAAATACTGACCACATTGTACCTCCTCCTGGGTCCATGTGGTCAGTGACCTGAAGAACAGCAATAAAAAAAGCCACTGCAAATTATATAATAAATATGACATAATGTACTATAATAAAGACTACCTTGAGCCCTGTTCTTGCTGGATTTATGTCATTGGGATGTTATTTTAACATTACTTGCTCTGGTCAGTGATGTTAATGCCAGGTGTAGGCCATTTTTCACCCCCAATCCAGTAACAATCAGGAGAGTAAAGCCCTATAAAAACTCATCAAATGGGTATTTGAAACCATTGGGAAAAATGGTGCCATTAAAAGTTGTGCAATTAGTAGTTCCTGTTTGCAGTGTACCAACTATCACTGGATGACTGAATCACTGACACTGAAGAAACCCAGAATATTTGATTATTCCCAGTGAAGTTCTGGATGTTTCTTTGTGATAGACGTCAGATATAATACCATCCTTAGAAAGTGTAAGTCACACTGAATGCTATCAATGTGTGTTTTGATTCGACTTATTACTCTTAGAAGGAAATGGTATTTGACTTCCCCCTCACACAGCATCTTGGCATCATTGGGAGGCTTTTGGTCTCCCATTTGTTAAGATGCCATCAAATGATGAGTTAAATTACAGAGGAGCACAGTGACCGTTTTATTCCCTACCTCCCTCACTGATGGTAATCCCATCCAAATGGGGCTTTACGTAAAGCTGTTCTTGTTTGCAGCCTGCTTGTTAATGCCGTTAATCACTTCCGTCTAAAGTGACTTGCATTTCTTCTGCCACACAGATACGCAATGGGAGCAATTATGCCGTCAGTGTCTTGTTCAAGGACACTTTTACATGTGGGGACTGAACGAATGACTTTACAATTAATGGCCAACTCAGTCCAACACCTGAGCCTCCTCACTGTTTGGGAGTCGTCCACAAAGTGTAATGTGTCAGGATAAACTTAACAATTTGCGATGAAACCTGCCCCAGTTTATCCCTGATATTTCATCAATGTTGTCCTTTCGAGACCAACTTCCTTGTGATAGTCTCAGAAATATACCTGCCCCTAAATGCCCCATTAGTTTCATTAGGGGGGGTTTGTTGGGGAGGAGGTGCAGCTACTGTCTGGTGAGGTGGCTTTTGCTCTTGATCCAAGTCCTGAATTAGGACACTGTCCCTGTGAGGTTTAGTGATGTCTTTGGCTCAGGTCTCTGCAAGACTGTGGTGAATCCCCTGCAAACCTTTTCATTAGGGAAATGTATTTACTTTACTAATTAGCATTCTGCAACCCCTGCTGATATTTACTGTTCATATATTCTTCTTCTTCAGTAAAGCAGACAAACTGAACGCACTGTACATCCTGCTGAACGCCTTTTGAGCTGAAAATATGAAACACTTCTTGCTGCATCTTTAATTCATTATCGGTCCATATTGATTTGTACCTGCATGTTTGCTGTTGTATAAAAAAGGAGATGATAGATGGGTGACCTTTCGGTGTGAGGTAATGCTGCCATAATAAGAAATGAGACTTCAAAAATGGGACACAATTGATTGTGAAGTTTTACAGATCACAAGCAGCTACACCACAAAACTTTTAGCCTGCAGAACTTTTCATCTGCAGTGAATTATAAGCTGCCACACCAGTGAAAACCTCGCCTCGGGGAGCTTTCGCAAGCTACTTGGATATTTTAGGAATTCCAAAGTTTAAGATTTATATCTGATTGATTTTGTTTGTTCTTAGAAACTTTCTGATGGTTTTCCTGCAACGGCTTTACGTATTGATTTAGTTTCAGTTCACATACTTTTGACCAATGAGAGGAAGGTATTTACGATTTTGGCTTATCAAATGTCTGTTCATCTGCCCCCCCTCCCCAACACTTAAGCAACATATTGTGTTTTGTTGACTTTAGCCTTGGTTTTTATAAAATTTACTGAGGATTTTCATGGTCATGAATTCTAATGTTCTATTACTTGCCACCATAATTTCCGGCGCTTTTCAGGTGCAAGACCCTTTCTATCAGTCAAAAAGGGAGAAAGAAAGACAATCATCACCAAGGGTGCAGTTTCCTTGAGCCCAAGAGATTTATTTATTTTTTTGGCCTTTTTGCTCATTTGTTTGTGTTTTATGGCTCACAACTCTGTTCAAGCTTAACTGTCGGTTTTTTCCAGCGTCATGTGATTGTTTTCACTCCCTGCTCAACACCAAACAGACAAAGTTACTGACTAGCTGGTAAAGAAAGGTTAGCAAGCTAGCAAGCCTGGTAATTTTTGTGGAAGTGGTGTAAATCGAAGTCCACATTAGTGCTCATTTTACTCCATGTCCATGTTTGTGATAAGCTATCCTCCCATAAATAAATAAATGATTCTATTGGTCATTTGCGAAAACAATAGTTTAATAATTATCTCTGGCAGCTGAATGAGATCAGTTGTTCCAGCAAATACAACCAGCCACAACAATAAAACCAATATAACACCAACAATCTATGTCCCCTTTGTGCGGCCAAATCAGGGGAAGTCTGGGGGTGTGCAGAGATGTCTGGAAAAAGGATCTTGATAGTGGAATGTTTTGGGACCTGTAGGCTGGTGGTACATGTCTAAACTAATATCCACATGAATGCCAAGTTCCACATTTTTTTTCCAGCAGAGTATTACACAATGATCAGTGTTAAACACGCACCTTAATATTGTGGCTGTTGTGTATGCTTACATGCAAGTAAAAGTTTCCTCTAGTGGTAGTTATGACAGATGTGTAGGGAGGAGGTCAGGGTGAATGGACTGGTTGACAAAACACTGAACTCTAAGAACTGGGTCACTAGTCATGTCTAATTTAAACCAATAATTAACACTTCTATGTGCTATAATCATTCAGTGACCTCGTTATCACAGAGACACAAACAACAAAGATATTCTACTTAAACCCAAACCATTCATAATCTTTTCTAAAACCTAAACAAGTTGGTTCTTAGACTAAACACAACCAAACCTTTATAATAACAGTGTCACATCATAACAGAGTAATTTTTTTTAGCTTATCTGTGCCATATCTGCCCCAACATGTCAGCCATAACAAGTTTGTGAGATGATAATATGTCAAAAATGTATGCAGTTTTTGAAAAATCTTTTTATGGAGCTGTCATGTGGTTGAATGAAAATGTATAATAACGGAATAATTTTGCAGAACCAAATGATTAAATGTCTGTTCTTTTTGTCCCTCCTCTGTCTTTGTCCTGTTATCTGTAACAGGGTGTTATGCCAAATCATAGCAGGATATTAAATACACTGGAAAGGACAGTTAACACAACTGGGACAGGGCCCATAAAAATGGTGCAGGGGTAAGAGCTGTTTTGCATGTTTTAAAGAAGGATCAGTCCACTGTTCATGTCAGTGGAGCAGGGCCAAGCTGTGCATTAGTTCTGTATGAAATCACAGATTACAGTCTTGGATCTCGAGTTTCAGCCTTCTGGAGTGAGCTGTTTGTAGTTAAATATTTGCTGAGTCATCCTGTACGACAAGGAAAACACGAGATAGTTTTGTGTACTTTTTTCAATTACCCATGAAAAATCTTGAATCCTTACATAAATGTGCCCTATTTAGTGTCTGACCCACATGCTGAAAACCATTTAATTTGCACATGTTTAGAAAAAATACACCACCGCCTGAGTTAAATCCAAAACCTTGGATTTTGGGGCCAAAAATTCCATTCACTGCCTTCCATGTTTCCAAGACGGTAAGTCATCATAATACTAACTGGCAGTGGTATGTATCTGTGCCATGCAATTTAGTCTCAGCAGAAAAGATTATTTTATGAGGGAAATCATTATTTCCATGAGTTATAGGTGATGACCATTTAATTTAAAAAATGCATACGACTTGGCAAAAAATATAAAACATGGCTGGATACTATAGGAAATAACTGGCTCGAACGGGAGGTGTCAGCAGAGGGTGGTTTCCACATGGTGCAGTATATGTTAATCATAGTTCAAGTTCTGATACCAAGCAGCAATGCCTTAACTCTTAATAGGGCACTCATTGAAATACTTGGACAT
>NW_007578721.1:116333-174715 GCF_000690725.1 Stegastes partitus
TACACATATAAAGATGAAGGAACATTTATTTCCAAATCACAATTCAGACTTATGCAACACTTGTGTTAAAATGTCACTCTGGCTGAATCGTGATTGGTCAGAGGCCATTGTGACTTTGCTGATTGGCTGGATGAAGTCACATGATTCTGCCCCCTGCCATTTTTAAAATCTGCGGAAGTTACCATATATGGTTCCTTGGCTATGAAATTATGAAATGGCAATCAAACATAGTTCTACATGAGCTTAAAGCTGTTTTACTGATTGTGAACACTTGGATGTAGAGCACAACTTTTGACAAATTCTCAGTTTATAGAGTTGTTATGATGAACTTGTTTTCATTTTCAGAATCCTTTGCTAAAGAAAACAGGTATAACAACATCTGAGCTAGCAAACCACTTGAAATGGAAAGCTCTGATAAAGTTTCTACAAAGAAAATTTTTACAACATTAGCTGTCTAACAGAGATGTTTTTACACGTTTGCCCCTCGGTTCTTCAAAAAGTTTCATTTTCCATGCACCAAAACATTTACAGGGGCATCAACACTCCATCCTAAGCGTAGTGCTGCTGAAGGCGATTAGTTTAAAGGAATACAAACAGGCCAGAATGATAATTGGTGCAACCAGACCATTCTCCAGTGTTGTGGAAGTCTGACTATTCAAGACTAGATCAACTTCAGAACTCTCATAGCTGTATTTTGTAATTAGGGTTTGGAGGTGCATCTAAATTATTCAAATACTCCACATCAATTTGCATTAAATAATTTCTGCATTTTGAAATAAATCCCGTGACTCAGAAGAAAAAGGTGCAATGCATCCATTTAAGGCTCATAAGAGGCTTTGAAAGACAGGTCAATGGATGTCTTTTTACAAAAATGCATGTATAAAGGGTTAGCTAGTAGCAGTGATGTGGATATACTGCGGGTCTGGCTATATTTGGTGGGAAGTACGTCACTGTCACACTGAGCTATAGGGATATGCATGCAGCTTTTTGGGCTCAAACTGCTGCCTGCATTGACTGAAAACAATTTATGAGTTTATGATAGTTGCATTTTGTGGGTTTCCAAATGTAAACAATGAGCTAAAAGAGGCTTAAAAGCTTTCTAGAGCAGAACTGGGTAATTCTATGATCTGTTACTGTGAGCAACATCTTCACATACACATTTGATGTATTGCTGGATGTACAGTGGTGCTTTAAATTTCAAGGATATAAGAGTCGTTGGGAGGGATTTATTCTGTCTTTAGTTTTTACTATTTTCAAGATTTGGTCAAAGCTATGACTTGTAATTACAAACACTATAAATAGCTTTATATGGTAATAAAATGCATCTTATGGCACAGTGTGGATGCTAAGCTCTGGGTATCAAGGACTGATTTATGATGTGGATCTTCCAGAACATTCCCCATCCTCAGTTTGTTCTCCAAAACTAATAACAACAGGTTTCGGAATCTCATCGATGGAGAGCAACTGAGGAGAATCTGAACAGAACATTCTCTGAATGTGGTGGCTGACTGGGCATCGGCTAAAGGAAATATGAGGTCCTCTTCTCATCTGTCACACCTTTGACATCTCTCCTTGAGATAAATGGACACCTCGGCTTGAGAGAGAGTAAATCGTGCGCTGTTCTCAGCGGGCGGTGAGCGTGAAACAAACAGGAAGCGGTCTGCTGACAGAGCCGACAGCCACATCACTCCTCATCCCCTGCTCTCCCTGCGGCCCACAGGTGAAGATGTAATGGCCTCTCTCTTAAAATGGCACACAATAAGCAGGCATTGAGGCAGCCGGCCTGTTTGCTGTAGCCACTCACGGGACAGAAGCTGTTTGAAGTATTTTGTCATTTCACTGGCTCCTGTGCAGCTTTGGCATGCCAGACATAAATACTGTATCGGTGGAGAATTTAAGATAATGCTGTCTCCAAAACAGTTAAGTGTTAAAGAATGCGTGCCTTTATATGATACAAATCCACACCATATGTGTTTACATTTCAGAGAAAGGTTGGTCTGCTTTGCTTCAGATCGCAGTAATCAGTCAGGAAGCTGCAGCTCAGCACTGAGAAGAAAATCCATCGCAAAGCTGCTGGGTCAATGTTTCCCCCAGTTCCAGCAAATCAGCAGAACCTTGCCTTGCTGACCTCATTCTGGGCATAATGCTCAGAGGTCAGGGGTCAAACTAACCTGTGTGTGGCCGCCTATCTGCTGTCTGACCAGACTTTAACCCAGTTTGACTGTAACGCTCAAAGCCTGCTCCTGTTAGGGTCTGTGCAGCTGCAGGAACATGTTGCTCCGCAGCATGGGTGGAGGCAACCGAACACGCAACAACACACAAAACAATTCAAATCAGTGAGAAATGACAGATGTTTACATCTGTCACAGTACAAAAATGCATATCTTTAATCCATTTTATAGCCAAGAACATCAGTCATAACAATTTATGGTAAAACTAACTCTAAAATTCCATAATGATGAGGATATACTCGAGGGAAAGTGTAAATGACCAAATTATTGAAGTTTTTTTTTTTTTTTTACGCTACATACAGCGGTTTCCAATCGTTTCACTAAAAAGGAATTCATTTCCGCTGGTTCTTTGAAATGTTTTCAGGAAAGGACCATATAATATGCTACCAAAATTTCGTGTGTTTCATCTATTGAGCTCACTTAGGACTAAATGTTGTGGAGCAGTTTCACATAGTCGCACATATTTATGTCATATTTACCTTATGTTATTACATACTTTGACATGCACAGGTTGTCTTTAAAAGTCAAGTGTACTGGACATGCATTAGCTGTGATAAAACATGAAACCTGACTTCACAGTGAATTGGTTGCACAAGTCCTTTGATTTGTGGCGGTTGCAGTAAAGAGACCAACAGGAGAGAGAATTAAACTGCAGTGTATTAAAGCCACAGTGAAACATGCAAGTGGGAAACAGTGGGAGCTGGACACCTGAACCGAATTAATGCCGTTCTAACCAACAGAAAGCAGCACTCCATTCTTCAGAAACATGCTACACCCTCTGGTTTGCATCTTTGTAGAGAAGGATTCGTGTTGCAGCAGCATCAGTTCATGCAAAGCTTTGAGGTGAGTCTCAAGACGTTATTATGCAACACATCTCAGAGACTACTGGAAGTATTGTGGAGACACGTTGCATCAATACAATGTGTAGAAAACACTGCATTATCTGTATTATATTGACAAGCCATAATGTATCCATAATTTGCACAAAGCATGACTTTATTTTAGATTTACATATTTTATTACTACTTTTTGTACATGACAAAGACACCTATGAGTCCTATGAAGGAGTTACAAACAAGTAATGACCACCCTGCTCCATGTTGGGGATGGTGTGTTTGTATCTGTGATGTGTAAAGTGTTTTGTGTCCACCAAACACAGCAGCTTGTGTAATAACTGAAAAGCTCAATTTTGAGCTCATCAAACCAAAGAACTGTCTTCCAGTTGACCCCCACAAGTTCTAGTTGAGGTTTAATTTGAGTTTCCTTTTTTAAACAGTGGATTCCTCTTTGCCAGTCTACCTTAAACAGTTGTTGTATGTATAGTCTCTTCCACCTCAGCCACTGAAGCCTGCAACCTCTTCAGAGGAGTCATAGGTGTCCTAATGCCCTCCCTTATTAGTCTATTTTTTAGTTTTTGAGGACGGCAGACTTACACATGTGCCATACTCTTCTCTTTTGTAATGATAGATTTAACTGTACTCCAGGGGATATTCAGTGACTTGGAAATTTTCTCGTATTCATCCCCTGACTTATGCTTTTCAATAACCTTTTCACGGAGTTGCTTGGAGTGTTCCTTTGTCTTCATTGTGTAATTATAGGCAGGAGCACTGATTCACCAGTGACGGGACCTTTATACCACAGTCACTCGAAACACATTCACTGCACTCAGATGATCTCCATTTTACTAATTGTGTGACCTGTAGCACCACTTGGCTGCATGTGTATTGAATTAGGTGAGTCACTTTAAAGGGGGTGAATATTTATGGAGTCATTTATTTTACATGTTGTATTTTTATTAATTACGTTAGCTTGTAGAAATCAGTTTTCTCTTTGATGTGAAATAATCTTTTTTTGGGGGGAAATTCTTGTCACAAATGCCAAGTTAAAGTGACTCAATGTTGAAAAGCTATAAAAGGGGAAAACTTCCAAGGGGGTGACTACTTTTTGTAGGTACTGTCTAAGCAGTTTGTAGTAAAGTCATGAGGCAGCAGTACAAACTATATGAGACATTAAAGTCAAGAGATTTTTTTTTAACTTTAAGCAGTAAATAAAAAGGAAAGAAAAAAGTTGTCCTACATTGCTGATGCATAATATCTAATATGAGATGCCACATGCCCCTCTCAGGAATTTGCAGTCACAAGTGCGCCACAGTTTTGCTGTTATTAATTTGTCTGACTTCACTTGATGTATTCATTACATAACGTAATTGAAGACAAAGCCACCTGGGATAGTTGACCTAAAGTGGATGCATATGTGTAACACATATCAAGTGCCATTTGCATCATTTTAATTAAAACCACAGAGTTTGCGTTTCTCCTCCGGTCTAACGCGGGTTGAGTAACAGCCTGCCTTTTCATGCTACACATGAGTCTAATGTGGGATTGCTGCTTCCCACAACGGACAGATGTGTTATTTCCACTTGTGTCACAACAAGTACTTCTGCACCTCAAAGAGCTCACAAGAGGAAACATTAGTTGCTCATTTCCTGCCTTAATAGTCGAGTATTTACTCAAAGAGAAAGGTTTTACTCCAATTTCAGAGCAAAATGTGGCTGAGTTTATCAGCCATGTTTCTGCTGCTGTTGTTTTAATTTGTCACAGAGCAGAAATTTCATAGAAATATGCCACTAGTTAAACCAATGAACTTTCCCGTTCTGTGATGCAAGTGTCCTAGCAGGAGCAATAAAAACTGAGCTGTGGGTTCCGTTTATTAATGGCACCAGAGGTGAGTTTAATTGATCGCTGCAGTTGGAGATCTCAGAGAAGCTCTTTTGTCGTATGCCTCATCCTAACGAAGCCTTTCGACACTTCGGGAGAGGCTGATCATTAGTAGTGATGGAGGTGTATCTGGTGTGGCAGATGGAAAATTTGTCTTTAAACTTTGGTGGTGTTTCATCATAAGTTAAGTGCATTTTCTAACAGCCAGTCTCCCTCCTCTGCAGGGAGCAAGTTCTGCTTCATTAATTATTAAGCCAAATTCCATGCAGCTACCAATCGAGCCACTATTTCTGCCTGGCTGAAGCCCACCTGCCCTGTAATTATAAAGACCTGCCATTTAGTACAGCACTCCATCTTGATCTTTGATTTCCTTGTCAGAAACTATTAAAGCAGCTGCTGGTCTTCGCCACAGGCTCGGCATGGGGCCACGTCTGAATCGAATCAACCAGATTTCATTGGCATATTAAAAAGAAAGCCAACATGATGCTCGGAACAATGGATCAGACTGATGGAATTTTGAAGGCTCGGACGACCACATGCAGAGCTTTAGTTCTTAAACATCATTGCAAATTTTTTTCCCTCCTGATAAATGTTATGCATCTATGTGTATTTTATGCTTTCTGGATGAACCCCTTTGTTTCAATATTTTACCGTCTCCAAGCTACACTGACAAACAAGTGTGGGAAAAAAATGTACAAATATTCCCCAATCAAAAATTTTGGTCATAAATTGATTTGCTTTCATAGAGAAATGAAGTGCTGAATGCAGAAATTCTTGGATGTCTATTAGAAATCATTATCTTCCCCAATAACTATTGTCAATTTATGCTATGATGAAAGGGGGCAGTCCAGGTTATTGGCATCATAAGTGCACACAATTAAAAAAGCAACATGTAATACCGCTCTACATGGTTCATCATTTATTTATATTGATCAAGCCATAGTATACAGTATCTATAGGAGATTTGTGGAGAAATCAGCACTGAGTCAGCTTACAATATAGTGTGTATTTCTGGAACAGAAGGGTTTAAAGAATGCAAATCAGCTGGTATGCTGTAAAGAGCAGGTTTCATGTTCGCTAAATACAAACGTGGTAAGTACACAAGATTTTGGCAACTTGTATTTGGCACTATGGCCCCAAAGTACTCTAGTTTTGTACATTTTACCACAGTTATAAAAGACCAGTGTAACCTGACATCTCGGATGTGCTTGTTGTAAATTAATACAACAGTATAGAGCTGCAAAACTGGAAGAATCCCATGTTTCTGGAATGTCTTGGCCCACCGAAGGACACAGGGCTGGACTATGAAGTGAGACTGAGTTAGAAAGAGTGCAGTTATGTTAAATAAAAGCTAAAGAATATGCAGTATGTATAATTATTGTCCTTTGAGCTCTCCATGTTTTGTCTCACCATTGGAAATGCAGTGCCTAATATAATATGGCATCCTCATCATCATCATCATTGGTCTAATTACAGCCTGTGTTGTCTAATTAAGCCATCATAGGCCCACGGTGGTGGCATTGAATGTGTTGTCTAATTACAGCATAATTTGTAGAACAGCATCTAACTGTAGCATATTTTAGATATGATATGGCACCGTGTTTGATTTCTAATTAGAAACTGATCTTGTAAAATATGGTGTCCAATAGTGCATTAGTACCCACTGTTTGGTTTTTAACTTGTATATCCTTTTAGTTAAAACTGTCTACATATTGTACATTGCAGATCTAATCCAGCATTATGTTCAGTCTCTAATAACAGTATACTTTACATGTACGGTGTCTAATTAGGGTATGATTGTGTTTGTTTACTGTCATTAAAGAGCAGATTTGTTTTTCTAGTTTCTGTCTTCCTTGATACAAAGTACGCCTTGTTACACCTCATTAGTGTACCGTAAACTGTAGTGCAACCTAAGTGTGTGGTGTTAAGAAGTTTTAAATCAAGCTTCTATGTGCGTGAATGCAATACAACCACAACAATAAGTATCACTGAAAAATACAACTGACATTCATTTGGTACAGACAGTGGGTAGTACTGTGGTAGTTACTGTGATGGATTTACACCTATTTGAAACTAGTCACATTTTT
Source organism: Stegastes partitus (assembly GCF_000690725.1). Lineage (NCBI taxonomy): Eukaryota > Metazoa > Chordata > Actinopteri > Pomacentridae > Stegastes > Stegastes partitus. Next base: position 123,369 of record NW_007578721.1, read on the forward strand.
TAAAGCCGATTTTGAAGAATTTCAAACTAAAAACTTCACATGATCATGGAAACATTTGAAGATGCATGAAGTTTGTATTTGTATAAATTTGTAAGGTCTATACCTTACCATATGAAGTGTTGGAAACTGTGCTATACAAGTAAAATTGAATTGAAAGTTGCATTATGGAAACATGGCTACTACCCTCCTGGATAGAGTTTCTGCAAATGTGCGCTATATTGCCATTTAAAAAAAAAGAAAAAATTCACTCCGCCTTCCCATGTGGCTGATCTGAACATATATGAACATGTTCATTTGATTTCATACGTGGCTGGACAGCACATCTTAAGAACTAGCCCCAAGAGATCATAGACAGCTCTTCCACAACAGGGGATAAACAAACAACTAATATGTTACATGTTTAAATGTAAGCGTATTTATCCATCCATCCTGTGGCGGGTTGCAGGGGGCTCGAACACATCACAGCTGATAGGGGTTTGTAAAGAAACTGTAGTTATGTATGTAATAATAATAACGCTTAATTGTGTAAAGTCAAAAGAAAAAAAATAACATACAGTGGAATTCTTCTTACTGAAATATCTTACCACATTGCATTGTGTATGACAATTACCCAACGAAATCCTGTTTGCTCTAACAGCTGCATTTAAATTATATCACAATTATACCACATTATTTCAAATCTATAAATAGAAATGTATTCACAGTAGAGAACAAATGGAGGCGTTTGGTTGCAAACACTTTAGTTTCACTGATAAAAGATCTCTTTATATACCACCCTGCCGCCCCCTTCCCCCACACCTGTCCATCAAATCCACCTGCTGATTTTGCACTAAAAGCCCTTTGTGCACCCTTTGTAGCTGACTTCGGGGTGCATTTCAAAGGCAGAACCCATACATCAATATTTTGCATCGTATATTTTATTCTCTGGTGTGTGTTTGCCGGCCTAGATGACATCATTGTTGGCGGCCTTCAGTACAGAAGCCTCTCCCCGCGTGTTTACCTTCACATCTTCACATCGCACCCAGATTCCTCCCGCCTGTGATCTGATCGCCAAAAGCCCTCACTTTGTTGTTCCTCAAGTCTTTTTTCCTCCTTCTTTTTTTTTTCCAGAGCAGTTACTGACTCTTTAGTTGGCCATTTTTGATATGTTTATTTACTGGGTGGATGGCTTTGATCCGAACCGGGGTGGGGAAAGTGCTGTCGGGAATGTATGCGTGGGGGGTAAATGTCCCCTGTGGAGGAAAACGCTTGTGAGCGAGCTGCCATGTCCACTAAGGCTGAAGAGAGACAGCTGAGGGGGGCTGGGACTGATGCATAGCAGGTTGTATGTCTCTCCAGGGCTTAACACTGTGCTGCTGCAACATACTCAGGGAAAAACGTCCAGTAACCACACAGTAGGACTGACCAGATCGGTGGCAGCTGGGTGAAGTCCAGGCTGCAAGATTTACTATGAAAGTACAGGCTTATAGACAGACTGAAAACGAGACAAAATACTGCAGTTCATGTCATTCAAGCTGATATATTAGTTTGTCAATACTGAACACTCATTAGGATCAACTACACACATGGACAACATTGTTGGTCCATGTTTAGTGTGGTACACACCATGTCACCAAACAGCACAGTGACTACTTGTAGCCCTATAAATAGGCCAACTGACTGATTACAAGTTTTCAGACACCTGTGATGCTAATTAGAGGACACACCTTGATTGAACATGTCCCTATGGTCACATTATTTTCAGTCTTTTCTAGTGTACCATCATTTTTGTCCAGGCCTATTTCATGAGTTTATTTTTTCAAATAATTCTGTTGAACCACGGTTCTAAAGAAATGTCTGATTTTCATTGTTTAATTTTCATAGAATTTTTATTTGTTGTTACTTTTGTCAGATTCAAGTTATTTCTGTGACCGTTGTGGGTTTTTTCTTTCATTAACCGAGGGGTACCAACAATTTTGTCCACGTGTGTGTGACCAGTAAATGTAATCCGTCCACCAAAATGATCAAGGCTCTTTCTTGACCACTCCTTCATAAACAGCCTTTTAAACCTGCAAAGCAATGTTATTTTCTTTGCAAATTTTGCATTTTTAACTGCTAATAGTTAGGCCATTTCCTCCTTTGAGTTTAAAGGCAAAACATTTTTTAAAAATCATCCATGACTGAACTATTTATCCAGCAGAACAAGAAGCAGGTCTTATTGATAGATTTGTCAATGACATTGACATATCTTTAAGTTTCAGCTGCCACATAACTGCAAAAATATAAATTAACTGCAACAATCGGGTGTTTGGCTTTACTGGAATTGATCGGGTTGGCAGATACGTATATTGGTGTGGAATAGAGGTGCTTAAATCTCAGAATGTTGTAAACTAGTTAAAAAAAAAAACACCACAGTAACACAGTAGTGCAGGAAAAAACTGAGTGTGCACAACTATGGCAAACATGGTAGGCTGAAGTTGAACCAGGATGTCATTTTAGAACATATTTTACTAAACCTGTCTGATGGTCTGACTGACGTGTTTAATCATTTTCTGCAGCGCAGCTCAAGAACAGCTACGAAATGAACCTTCTGGTGGTAAGACACAATTGCCAACAATTGCAACCCCAAAAATAAAGTTTGAACCATTAGTTTAAAGCTAACATGAACAAGAAATTCTGAAAATTTCCCCCCAGCATAAGGTCATTTACTAATTTTTAGCCATTTGCATAGCAACTGGCCAGTTGCTTTTTGCTTAGCAAGGTCATGTGATAAAACTAAAAGCTCCACAGCCACTACTAATAAAGTTGGATGTTGATTTGAAGTTGCCATGGATCTGTTGACTGTATATAAATACATAATGAAACCTCTAAGATGTCACGCATTTATTACTGGAGAGCAGTTGTGGAGCTCATTGTGGGAAGGTTCAGCTGTTGTCATCTTGGCAGGGCCTGACACTGCCTAACACCTGGCTAATCCAAACATGGATGAAGAGTTTGAATCATTATGGAATCGAGGTGGGTCACCCAGACACTCGCTAGCCATGGAAACCAGTGATGGCACCCACCTGTCACTGAAAGTTAAATTCAACAGGTGACCTACATGGAAATTCACCCCCTCTTCAGTTGCTATAAAGAGGGAAATCAGCTATAGAGACTCAAACCTTTTTTTTTTTTTTAATACCGGGAAGGTTACACTGTCACTTCTGCCTTCAAATTTAGCATTTGACCATGAGGGTCTATGGGGACGGACTAACTTTTTGAGTCACCCTCAAGTGGCTATTTGAGAAACTGCAGTTGATGATGCTTCTGTGTTGCCTTCTGTTATCAGCCCCAGAGGCTTCCACTTGGTAAAACACATCCTTCAACACCCAGTTTATGGTTTGTCCTACCTCTCTTGCTAAACACGAACGTCTCTCAAACCTTACATGGCCAGAACACAGCAGTTTGGTTCTTGTCATAATTACTCAGAGCGTTACATCTGCCCTTTATCCGGGATCCAACGCAGTGACTAGAAGAACCAACTGTTTGCAGTTTCCCAGACCTTGACATTCTTACAGAACAACTCATCTCCCTCCTGTACTCATTATTGTGCTTTACTCACTGAGTCATTAAATGTCTTTAAACAACTTCAAATCCCTGGATGATAAACCAGTCAAAAGGGGGCAATTGTCCAGGAACCACTGACCCAAAAAACCCCTGAAAGCCTGCAGTTTACATGACTTGACCTTTCCGTCTAAATAATTTGTCTAATCACAAACTTGTTAGACTTTTTGTCTTTGTCTGTTTCCCTCCTCTTTTGATTGCCCTCATCAGTTTCACCCTCGACTCATGTGTCACCATCTTGCCTCCCTAATCAGTTTTCTGTGTATATTTACTCCTCTGTCTTGCCCTGTTTTTTGTCAGTTTGTCCTGCCTGCAACCTTGCTTTGCCTGCCAGCATCCCTGCCTCTTTCCTATTTTGTGTTTGCCTGCCTAGATTGTCTGTTGTGTTCACTAATTTGTGTTTTTGTATTTCTGAATTTTTGTTTTTTGGGGGGTTTTATTTGCTTGGGATTAGTTTATTTAGATTTTGCTTCGACTTTTGGTTTGGATTCATCCCTCGATCACGAGCCATCTTTTGTTTGTTTCACCAGTTACCCTTCCAGTGAGTTTCTTCATTAATTTCTTTTCTGTTACCACAACCTGTCTGCCTTGTGGCTGCACTTATCCTTTCTCTGATATCCCCATGACAGTTTACTTTGTTTGCTTAAAAATAATTGTGAATTATTAAAATTGTTGCCATGACAGCTCTAGAGTGCTGTCTGGTTTCGTAGTGACAAAATAATGAAACACAATGGGGCTAAGTAGGGGCCCAACAACAGATTTTGGCCGTGGGCCCCTCCAGGAGCATAAACAAGTCACGCACTTTGTTTACTAAACACAGACAGCCAAATGTTAAAATCATGAACCATGACTGAATTTCAATTTGTGATTTCTTGTGATCTCTCTCGTGAAATACCGAAAAAGTAATCAAAATACTGTGACGCATTACTCCTTACAACTGACAACAAGAATCTTATTTGATTGTTTTACTAATCAGCTTTTGTTCTTTTTTTTGTGAAATATGGGTTTGGAACTGAAGAGATAGATTTAAACAATACAATTACAAGACTGTAAAAGTTTCATACAGTTGGAAATTCGCTGATCGTACCATATGTGAACAGGGCTTGGGGACATACACACTTTTGCTGGGAAATGCTAAATACAAATAAAAGCATGTTTGCTTACAAAGGAATGTCCTTGGGGTGCATTTAAACTGGAATTATAGTTTCAGTTTAGTCCAAGACAACAGGTTCTTATATCCTGTAAACACTAGGAAGCTAGGAAACACCCCGGGGGGTTTAACAAAGGTTTCATAATGCAACTATATGTTAACTAATAACGTGGCATGTGGTGATTACACAAAATTGCAGCTTATCACTGTAATTCCATTGGATTGATTCAGCAGCGCAGATTCACTTCTGTTTTTGCCACCCTGGCAGTCTGTGTGTGTTATCACTCTCACTAATAGACTAATCTGCTTTATTTCAACAAATGAGCTTCTGCAGTGTAACACGGTAACACCGAGGCGCTGCTGTACTGCCTGTTTACTAAACACATGTGTACCAAGGAGATGTGTGAAGGAATTTTTCTTCCCCATCTGATGTTAATCTGCAGAGCCGTGTTGAACTGCTGAGACAAGCTCTACCTTTATCACGGATCCCAGCTGCACTCAAGCCCGGACTGAAACGAACTGTGATGGAGCGTTGACCTGGAAAGAAACACGACACACGCTCTGTTAGCGTTCAGCAATCAGCTATGTGACTTTGTCTTTTCTATAGATTGAAGAGATGTGAACACCCACATGTATACAGACACACACACACTGTCTGGCCTGTCTGCCATGACCAATTACAGGATTTGGATGGATGCTAAAGCACAGCAGTCACGTCTATCACTCAACAGACATTCCAGGCTTCGGTCCCTCCTCTGATGGGAGGATCCTCCTATCAGCTCTTTGACTAATGGTTGGCAAAACCTCATGAATTTCCAGGGGCAGTTTGACCCACATCTCCAGAGTTCAACTTTGATAGAACAAAAAATAAACACACATAAATCATAAAGTTTTCACGTTTATTATCACAGTTTGAGTCTTATGCCACCCCTGCACTAATCATCTTAAAAACTCATTTTCATGCAGGCAAAATCCAAACAAACAAAAGCTGAACAAAGGAGGTTGATTAGTTTTAACAGATCAGAGGTAGCTTGCTGAAAACCAAGTATATCGCAGACAACTACACTGTAATAAAATTACCATGAATTGTTTTTAACATTTTTTGAACAATTTAATGGTAATTTAGGAAGTTCCCATATTCTGCTAAATTGTAGACAATATCTAGTAAAACACACAAAACCACTTCCACCTGTTTTTGGGGTGAGTTTTTGTGTTCTGAGTCCAACCCCTCTCCAGGGTTCCGGAGCCCTTGCTGTGGGTGGAGGTGAGCCCAACTATATCTAGCCGGTAACGCTCCACCTCCTGCACCAGCTCGGGCTCCTTCCCCGCCAGTGAGGTGACGTTCCACATCCCAAGAGCTAGTCTACGCCACCAGGGGGCGGTACGCCAAGACGCCTACTCCTGCCTACCACCTGGTTGGGTGGGTACCATCCTCTGCCCTGAGGATGGTGGGCCCTCTGGGCAGTGGCCCCATGTCACTTTTTCTGGCAGTGTCCAACCGAGCCCCACGGAGCCCCAAGGCTCGGCCACCAGGCGCTCCCCGGCAAGCCCTTCCTTCGCCCTCTCTTCCCTCTCTTTCCTTTAACCCATCTCCCCTCTGTCCCCCATCCCTAACCCTCTTTCATCTCTCTCCCCCACTCTTCCATCCCTCTCTTCCTCTACCTCCCCCCTCTTTCCTCCCCCAAATGGCAGCATGGTGGCTCAGTGATCAGTGCTGCAGCCTCACAGAAACACCTCCACCTGTTTCTGTGGTGAGTTTTTGTGTTCTCTCCGTGCTTGCATGGATTTCCCCCAGGATCTCCGGTTTCCTCCCACAACCCCAAAAACACAACCCTTTGGCTAATTGGATATTCAAAATTGTCCCCCAGATAATTTAAAAGAAAACATATTTCTGCATGTGTGTGGTTCAAATGAAATAATTACAGCTGCAGCTCATTCTGGCTGCTGGTTGTTGCTGTTGTACAAACACTCGTGGTTTTAACATGGATGGACTAAAGGTTTCTGAAGGGTGTTATAGATAGAGAAGTGATTCATTGATCATTTTCAGGAAAGTGAATTCTTTCAGCAGCTACAATCACAGGTAAGATCCTACATCTAACACAGAGCATAACAGAAGTACTGAATCTGACTAGAAGCTCAGGATGAGGTTTGAAGGTGTTTGTGAAATGTGATGTTCAAATGTATGCCGTATGCGAAACTGTCAATGAAAACATAATGTCTTAATATAGAGTGTTCAACAATGTACAATGTGATGGGTTTGCCTTGAAGGAAACATGTGAAAAGGTCTGAAATGTCAGAAATGTACAGTGTGAGAATTAGGATAGAAAAATAAGTAATTATTTTAACAACTATTATAAGATTGTCCCTGTTTCGTTTGTTACACTGTTTCACTGCATTTAAGTTGAAAGTATAAACATTTATTAGATGTTGTTTTCTGGAATTTTTGCTGCCAGATTTTGACAGTTTTCCACCAGATTTCTTCTTACAGTGAGCAGAGTTGAGGCATTCACAACAACAATTTGCTGATGATTTCTCAGTGCAGTGTCGCATCAAAGTTGATTCAAGTTCAGTCAAGTCTGCACCACGGCTGCTTCAGCCCAATGTTGATGAGATATTAAGTAGGGCCTTTTGAAAATACTCATCATCGGCCGGAGTTTTGCCAATTATTCGCTGATATATTCTTAATTTCTCCTAAAACAGTAAATGCTGTTAAGTGTCACAGTCGCTTTCGTACGTTCATTTTGTACAATTTGATTTTGTGAAAAGACAAATATTCTTGATGGCAAAAGCGTGCAAAACAAAAAACTTTTTAAACTTTTTATCCAACTTATTCAACTTCCATTTTTATTAACTGATTCTCATCAACTTTAAAGACAGCTTAGTCTTTGAGAGTCCAGAACATCAGAGGGCTGCATGAATAATGTTCTGCCAGTAACTTCACTCATCATGCTGCTTATATACAGCATACACTTGTGGCCTAAACCTAAAGATAAAGTCATCAGTACGACTGGTAGCTATGTTCATGCTCCTTAGAAAGAAAAATGTACAATGCAAATTTAAAATAAAATAGCCAACATTACAGACATATTTGTTCAGAAAACTTTTTTCTAAACTGATGCACATTATGTTTAATGCTTAGTTGCATGTTTTTGTTCTTGAAAATTCCTCTCTGCTGTAAAGTTAAACAAATACTAAAGGACTAAGTATTGTAAAACAGTAAAGTGTTCTGCCTGTGATTCATATCTTTGTTGTCCATCCATCCATCCATCCATCCATTCATCCATCCATCCATCCATTCATCCATCCATTCATCCATCCATCCATCCATCCATCATCTTCCGCTTATCTGGAGTCGGGTCGCGGGGCAGCAGGCGGAGCAGGTCGTTCCAGACTTCCCTCCCCCTGGCGACGTTTTCCAGCTCTTCCTGGGGGATCCCAAGGTGTTCCCAGGCCAGCCAAGAGATATAATCCCTTCAGCAGGTTCTGGGTCTGCCCCGGGGTCTCCTCCCACGTGGACCTGTTCGGAAGACCTCCAGAGGAAGTCTTTCCAGAGGCATCCGAATCAGGTGTCCATACCACCTCAACTGGCTCCTTTCGACGCGAAGGAGCAGCGGCTCTACTCCGAGCTCCCTCTGGATGTCCAAGCTCCTCACCCTATCTCTAAGGCTGAGCCCAGCCACCCTGCGAAGGAAGCTCATTTCGGCCGCTTGTATCCGCGATCTCATTGTTTCGGTCACAACCCAATGCTCGTGACCATCGGTGAGGGTTGGAACGTAGATGGACTGGTAAATCCTTGGACTGGTAAATCGATAGCTTTGCCTTGCGGCTCAGCTCTCTCTTCACCNTTAGTTTTAACAGATCAGAGGTAGCTTGCTGAAAACCAAGTATATCGCAGACAACTACACTGTAATAAAATTACCATGAATTGTTTTTAACATTTCTTGAACAATTTAATGGTAATTTAGGAAGTTCCCATATTCTGCTAAACTGTAGACAATATCTAGTAAAATCACACAAAACCACTTCCACCTGTTTCTGTGGTGAGTTTTTGCGTTCTGAGTCCAACCCCTCTCCAGGAGTCGGGTTCTGGAGCCCCAGCCGGTAACGCTCCACCTCTCGCACCAGCTCGGGCTCCTTCCCCGCCAGTGACATGACGTTCCACGTCCCAAGAGCTAGTCTACGCCACCAGGGGGCGGTACGCCAAGACGCCTGCTCCTGCCTACCACCTGGCCCAGAGGATGGTTTCGTGGCACTCCTTACCGTGGAGGAAACAACACCCGGAGGAGAGGCTCCTCTGAGGCTGAGCAGACCATATTTACATTCCAGGACATGAACTTCAAACTTAAAGACCAAATTGAAGTCCTGGAGCAGCAGGTAAAAACACCTCCAAGACATAAAGGCAGAGCTGGTTGACAAAGTCAACGCTCGAGAAGCAACGATCAGTGGTCTGGAGACTCGCCTGAAGTCCAGCGAGGAGCAGAAAAGAGAACTGTTGACCCTCCGTGAGGAAACTCGACAAATGCAAGAAAAGATCCAAGAGCTCCAGGAGAAAAACAACCTCCTTGAGGTTAACAACGCGGACCTCCAAGGGCAAAAGGTGGAGTTGTAGGTAAAAAACCAGATGATGGAGGAGGAGAAGAAAGCCCTTGAGCTGGACAAGCAGGAGCTCCAAGATCTCCTGGTCAAAAAATCAAAGTGGAGACTGTTCAAGAGGCTGACAGAGGAGGAGAAGCAAAAGATCAGAGACCTGAAAGAAAAGAAAAAGAAGGAAAAGAAAGAGAAGAAAGAGAGGGAGCTGAAAGAAAAACAAGAGCAGAAAGAGAAGGAAGAAAAAGAAACAGAGGAGAAAAAGAGGAAGAGAAGGGGCTGGTTCTTCTGAACAAGTCTTTCTCCACCTTTCTTCTGCCTCGCCCATCTTCCCTTCCCCCTACTCTTGTTCTCACCCTTTCTTCCTCCACCATCACTGTTCCACCATCTCCTCCACCCTCAAGCAGTGCTCCATGCATCTTCTTCTCCTTCCTTCGCCCTCTCTTCCCTCTCTCCCACTCTTCCATCCCTCTCTTCCTCTACCTCCCCCCTCTTTCCTCCCCCAAATGGCAGCATGGTGGATCAGTGATCAGCGCTGCAGCCTCACAGAAACACCTCCACCTGTTTCTGTGGTGAGTTTTTGTGTTCTCTCCGTGCTTGCGTGGGTTTTCCCCGGGATCTCCGGTTTCCTCCCACAACCCCAAAATCACAACCCTTAGGCTAATTGGATATTCTAAATTGTCCCCCAAATGATTCAAAAGAAAACATATTTCTGTATGTGTGTGGTTCAAATGAAATAATTACAGCTGCAGCTCATTCTGGCTGCTGGTTGTTGCTGTTGTACAAACACTCGTGGTTTTAACAAGGACAGGACTAAAGGTTTCTGAAGGGTATCATAGATAGAGAAGTGATTCATTGATCATTTGCAGGAAAGTGAATTCTTTCAGCAGCTACAATCACAGGTAAGATCCTACATCTAACACTGAATATAACAGAAGTACTGAATCTGACTAGAAGCTCAGGATGAGGTTTGAAGGTGTTTGTGAAATGTGATGTTCAAATGTACACCGTATGCAAAACTGTCAATGAAAACATAATAGAGTGTTCAACAATGTACAGTGTGATGGGTTTGCCTTGAAGGAAACATGTGAAAAGGTCTGAAATGTAAAAAATGTACAGTGTGAGAATTAGGATAGAAAAATGGTAAATAATTATTTTAACAACCATTATAAGATTGTCCCTGTTTCGTTTGTTACACTGTTTCACTGCATTTAAGTTGAATACAAAAATATTTATTAGATGTTGTTTTCTGGAATTTTTACCGCCAGATTTTGACAGTTTTCCACCAGATTTGTTCTTACAGTGAGCAGAGTTGAGGCATTCACACCAACAATTCGCTGATGATTTCTCAGTGCAGTGTGGCATCAAAGTTGATTCAAGTTCAACCAAGTCCTCCACATCTGCACCACGGCTGCTTCAGCCCAACGTTCATGAGATATTAAGTAGGGCCTTTTCAAAATACTCATCATCGGCGGGAGTTTTGCCAATTATTCGCTGATATATTCTTAATTTCTCCTAAAACAGTAAATGCTGTTAAGTGTCACAGTTGCTTTCATACGTTCATTTTGTACAATTTGATTTTGTAAAAAGATAAATATTTTTGATGGCAAAAGTGTGTAAAATACTTCAGCAATACCACAAAAAGATCCGGTTTTGCCGCAGAAAACAACTTTTTACACTTTTTATCCAACTTATTCAACTTCCATTTTTATTAACTAATATCTCATCAGCTTTAAAGACAGCTCAGTCTTTGAGAGTCCAGAACATCAGAGGGCTGCATGAATAATGTTCTGCCAGTAACTCTACTCATCATGTTGCTCATATACAGCATACACCTGTGGCCTAAACCTAAAGATACAGTCATCAGTACGACTGGAAGCTATATTCATGCTCCATAGAAAGAACAATGCACAATGCAAATTTAAAATAAAATACCCCACATTACAGACATATTTGTTCAGAAAACTTTTTGTTTTTAACTGATGCATTTTATGTTTAATGCTTAGTTGCATGTTTTTGTTCTTGAAAATTCCTCTCTGCTGTAAAGTTAAGCAAATACTAAAGGACTAAGTATTGTAAAACAGTAAAATGTTCTGCCTGTGATTCATATCTTTGTTGTACATCCATCCATCCATCTATCCATCCATCTATCCATCCATCCATCATCTTCGGCTTATCCGGGGTCGGGTCGCGGGGGCAGCAGGCGGAGCAGGTCGTTCCAGACTTCCCTCCCCCTGGCGACGCTTCCCAGCTCTTCCTGGAGGATCCCAAGGTGTTCCCAGGCCAGCCGAGAGACATAATCCCTCCAGCAGGTTCTGGGTCTGCCCCAGGGTCTCCTCCCAGGTGGACGTGTTCGGAAGACCTCCAGAGGAAGCCTTTCCAGAGGCATCCGAATCAGGTGTCCATACCACCTCAACTGGCTCCTTTTGGCGCAAAGGAGCAGCAGCTCTACTCCGAGCTCCCTCCAGATGTCTGAGCTCCTCACCCTATCTCTAAGGCTGAGCCCAGCCACCCTCCGAAGGAAGCTCATTTCGGCCACTTGTATCCGCGATCTCGTTCTTTCGGTCACGGCCCAAAGCTTGTGACCATCGGTGAGGGTTGGAACGTAGATGGACTGGTAAATCCTTGGACTGGTAAATCGATAGCTTTGCCTTGCGGCTCAGCTCTCTCTTCACCACGATGGTCCGGTACAGCGCCCGCATTACTGCTGACGCCGCACCGAGCCGCCTGTCAATCTCACGCTCCATTTTCCCATCACTCGTGAACAAGACCCTGAGATACTTAAACTCCGTCGCTTGGGGAAGCAACTCCCTATGTTAAGTGAAAAAGAAAAAGAAAAAAAAAATCGAAATCTGTGCCATCGTATTTACAACAAAAAAAAAGCTGCATTATTTGACAGATAGTATTATTTAAAAGGAAAAAAAGCACATTCAATACTAAAAAATACCTAATACATTTTCTTTCTCCAAATGGCAATCTTCTTCTTTTACGATGTTTTTCCATAACAATAGAATTACGTATTTTTAGGTTTAACTGTATATAAATCAGCTAAAATACCAATATTTTACGGTTAGTTGATATTATTATTGATATACATTGACAGTGATTGTATTTTAACATATTTTTCTGGCACTGTTGCTACCAAATTTTCAGCTTTTTTTAATGGGATATTTCTGTCTACCAGAATCAATTGTTTGTAAATTACATGTTTTGCGCCCAAATCCTCATTTTCTTTCTCTTGAAATTTTCTTTTGAAAATAAGTAGTTAATTTGGAACTAAATAACAGAAAAATACCAAAAGTCTTTCAAAAAAACAGTGTTCTTTGCAGATGGACTTGTTCTTAGAGAGCAAACATCAACATGCACAGCCACGGTTACTGCACGACAAATGCATTAAACTGCTGTGTGGCGGTACAGCAACAGCCAGAAAATCCTCCCAGTAAGGTCACCGTCCTGAAAAGCACCACTCAATCAGCTCTACGAACTCAATTCTAATTAAAATAACTGTCTGACAATTGTGTCTCTATTTTCCCCATAATTACATTGTTCTTTCCAGGCCATACTTATAAGCACATGATTAGGAAATTACCATCCCATAAAATAACATAAAAAGAGCTTTAGACTGTTAACTGCAGCACACTTAGTTCACTTCATTCAAGCACTTAAAATATGTTAACTGATACACAAAACAAACAACAATAAAAAATGCACAGAAGCACTGTCTTCCACTTGGTATAAAGAGCTTTGAAAGTGTCATCATGGTGGCCAAATTACTGCAAAATTTCTGGAAATCTAAAGTAGTTTGAATACACATATACTGTATTCATGCAATGTATGCAAGGTTTACTACGCTGCTATGGTGGTATTATCACCAGTTTAATACAAGTCCTCCAACCTTAACAACTACAGAGGTCACTTGTTTCTACTGTGTGAATACGATTCATAAGAGCTTAAAATAGCACAGATACTTTGCATTGTGTCGCTGAGCCCTTGGTAGCTCAGCTGTCAGTCAACCATCCGTCTGGCCTGTTTGCTCATTTCTAAACTATGTCCATGAACCCCCCGTCCTTTTTTTTTTCTTCCTTTCACCACTGAAAAAAAAAAACAAAAAACTGTCAACCATGAACATGAAAATCACTTTGATAATGATTGTTGACTGCAATAAGGAATGACTTTTGTTTGGTCTTCAACGCAGCGGTTACCACAAATAACATGAAAGCTCTATCTGGTTGCAGAAGTGGCCTTGGCAACATGAGTGTGCATGATGTGCTGCTGAAAGAAACCGTTGCAAGGAGGTGAGGCAGGGTTCTGCAGAGCGCCGGAGCCCAGATCAAAGGCATCTTGTATCATGAATAATAACAGTCAAAAGGCTGGTCGTGCCGCCTGGCTCGGCGATAGGCGTGTATACAAACTGAGCCATCTTGTTGAAGCAGATTGCTTTTGGATGTTCCACACAGCCCTTATGTCTCCATCTTAGCAGACACAAAGGACTAAACAGGGAGATAACACACTGAATAACGGCTCCAGTCTGTGCACAATATCACGCTGCTCTCCAGACAGTCGGCTGCAGGTAGGATTTCTTCAGAAGTCGGCTCAGAGCACCCTTTTACGCTCTTTACATCTATCATGCGCGTTTTAAACCCCAACTAATAATGTCTGCATGACAGTTGGAGGCAGGAAGCTCTTTTTCTATTGAAGACATAGTTGTTTTCCATTTACACCGTTCCAATCAGCCCTCCCCTCTCTCGCGAATTGAAATCACAAAGCTTCGGCAGATCACGCATCCTTTGACATTTACGCAACAATTTAGCGGATTCTTGTTATGCATTTATTCATCAATTCATTCATTTAACTGCTCATGAATACAAATGTGATGGGTGACCTGTCATATCAGACCTTAGTCCTCTATGGGTAATTTTGCCACTGAGGTTGATACAACGCTTCCTCATGCATATACATCAGTCCAATAAGGAAATAAGAAGCAAAGGAACACCAGAGGAAAGTGCTGCCGTGGAATTAAAGAGGCAGCTTTCTTCTTCTTGTTAGAATTCACACTGCACTGTCCAGTGTTTAAATGGGAGTTTAGGAGGTGGGCTGACTGCTGAGAGAAGGTGGATATACTGTGACACCATCTTCCTGTGTAGTTCAGTGTTAATTAGACTGGAGTTATACTCCGAGTAGTCACCGAAAAAAAGGACCTTGCTGCTAGTTTTTTTTTCTGCCATGTAGACAAAATTAGTCTTTCTATGGACGCAGCCAACATTTTCATGCATACTATGGTCTTTTCCCACACGTCCTATTGTGTTACATCTTGGGGTCAGGCTGCAGAAAACTGCTATTAAACCACTAGAGTGTTTGTACAATAGAGCCTTAGATAATATGGATAAAAAGACAATCCAATATCATCACTGCGCAATGCAGGAGAGACATCATCTTTGGAGCATTGAGAATTTTAGATTATACTCAAATGTGTGCTTTGCATAAAATTTTAAACATCAGAAAACAATGGAGAGCACAAAATCTTCTGGAGTAACTTCTCTACTTGTAGCTTTTGTCGCAGTGCATTTGGGCTGCAAGCGTTTTCTATTAAATTGTCTGCTGGATGACAGAGAATAATTATGATAATACATCACACAGAGGCATTCGTATTTAATGTTGTACACGGCTCCTCGCAACGAACTCAAATAAATAAATGAATATGATTTATAATTGAGGTGGTATTTTAAAGCAAAAATCCATAATGAGCATTTAAAACTTGCCTGACAAGAATTAGGTGGAGAAAGTCTTTTTCTTTCTTTTATTGCTTTTTTTTCTCCATTGTTTCTGCTCTGCTACTTGGGGCTCAAGGATAGAGATGTTGGTCTGAGTTTATCTGTTTGCCCAAAACAAATGTACAGACATTCAAGGTCACTAGTAGCTGATTCCCATGGATTTTGGTGACCACACAGTCTTTGTTCTGGCTTTATATTTTTTTTCGGCAACAAAACAGAAAAGTTTGCAGAAGACGAACCCTTTTCTCTTTGGACACTCTACGAACCCTTCCCCTAGAACTGGGTGTTTGTAGGAATCCATGTGGGGTGGCTTGAGCTATGGTTGTGTCAGTCAGTCAGAATGAAGCTGAAATTTCTCAACAAGGATCAAACTGAATTTTGTAAATGCATTCATGGTCCCCTGAGGATGAATCTTGTTGGCTTTGATGACCTCCTTACATTGCGTCCACAAACTTGATGTTACGTCAATACCAGCATTTGATAGATTTCTATGAAACTGGCTACAGATATTCTGGACCTCCAGAGGATGATCCTCAGTAGACTCTGTTAATCCTTTGATATTACATCTAGTGCCACCATCAGGATCAAAGCACTTGTTTGATAAAAATATCTTAACATCTTCTAGAGACACTGGCATGCATTAGTCATTCGTGTTTCACAGACAATAAATCTTACTTTGCTGATCCAGTGACTTTTCCAACAGTTCTGCAATAACATTGGCATTTGGGAGTGTAATGTCTTCACAAGCACAAACTGAACTGCAAATAACTTTGGTGCAGATGTTCATATCCCCGTCAGGATCCATTGTAACTTTTGTAATCTGTTGTGTTTTGATCTAGAAGCATGATTGTGTCAAGTTTAGTCCAACTTTGATAACTGTCATTCCCATCTGGCTCAGTTGTGCTTTTTTTAGTTAGCTAATTGACATTTTTGTAATAAAACATCCATTGATGTTGTTGATTAACTCACTGGTACAAAGTAGCACTAACAAAAGTCATTTAATGCCCCGTTGTATTTTATTAGGAAAATTATGCTTATTTAGACTTTGGACCTTGAATCTTACGATGTTACCATGTTAACATACCCAATTAACATGATATACACAGCAGTTATCACACAGTAGCTGCTTAGCATTCGCATGGTATTTACTATATTGCCTGCTGCTCATGTATTTAGCTCAAAGCACCACTGTGTCTGAGCAGCATCATATAGGAAGCGTAGACATTTAGTCTAAATTGGAACCTATGATGTTTTTCCCATGTTTGCTGTCATACAAATTAATATTAAACATGGCTAATGTTTCAGATAATGCCTTAAACATATGGAAAAGCAATCCCTGTGAGCCAAAAGCTCAACTGACCAATAGGTCCTTATGTGCAGCCTTATGAGAGCTAACCTGAAGAAATGACAAAACTCCAACAACTAATCAAAAAAACAAGTGCTACATGCAGTTCTAGGGTACATAGATTAAGAACAGCGACTGAATGCAGTATCATCAAAGCAGCCAACACATAGAATTATACAGACATGCACTGAGACAAAAATACCCTGCATTGTTGTCTCACACTGTATTATTTTCATGCACACAGACACAATAGTGTCTATAGTTACATCCGTCAGGGAGTTAGCAGTCAAACTCTTCTGTTAGAACATCATTCTGTGGGTCTTGTATGCCGCTCTTCTGCTCTGACTTCTCAACTCATTCACTCTCAGTGCAAAACATCCTCTCAGCCGCTGTGTCCTGCTGAGTTTTCAAAAGTTACAATCTGAACGAGCTCAGCAGCAACGACAGTTACCGCAGAAAAGCTGGTCACATGGCAATGATGACAGAAGTTCCAGAGTGAATGTAGAAGTCAGTGCAAGAGGATCATCATGATTAGTTTTATTTTTTAATGCTTGTTGTGTATTTTTTTTGTAATTTTCACAAACTCTGAGGTCAGGACGAAGCGCTACTGGACCGATTCTTCCCCTCAACACTCTTAACTTTGTTTAACATACACAAAGCAAAAAAATGCATAAAAAATCACTTAGTTTTGTGGTGCTCAAACAACCCAGCAATGACCACTTAGCAGTGGAGATGTCGTCTAAGTAGACAGACAGATGCGTGTGCATGGTGCTAATTATCCTCCATGTGTTTCGCTGAATCGCTGGTAAGTGAAGCCATCCTGCCACGAGCAGAGGAGTTGATTGCATCTCTCCTCATCATCACCCTTTGCACCTCTTTTACTCCATTAGTTTGAGAAATGTTTGCTTATACTGGCAGAGGAAGCTAAACATGACCCGTTTGAGGCCCTTTATATGGATGCAAAGCATAAACAATTCATTCTGTTTTTTGTTTTTTGTTTTATTCAGCGGAGACACATATGTTGAGGATGCAAAGGTTTGGGGGAGCTCATTTCATGCTTATTGTTTACCTAATCAGAAATTCTAATTGCTTAGGGGGACTAATTAACTTATGAGAAAGTAACAGGAGTATTGTGTACCCCCATGTCATGCTGTTTGTGTACGCCTATGAAATATTCATACCATGACAAGGCAGTTTGGCAACTTGGCTGTGATGTGATTTTGTTTGGTCTCTAGTCTCTTGACACTGTCACTATCAATTATCCCGACAGGAAACGTGAAACAACGTCAAAGGCGTGCGTCAACAACTGCGAAACAATGTGAAGAGTTCACGCAACAGCAGAGAGACATGCAGAACATCATGCAGCTGTGCTCGACTCGCTGCTTTGTGGGAAATTATGAGGAGCTTTATTCCCATCAGTTCATTTTCTGCACAAAAAAAAAAAACTGTTGTGATTGCATTTTTTACATTTGAAAGAATCAGGCTGTTGTTATGTATTTTTCAAACTGCTAACAAATCCCATGTTCAAACTTCTCAGTTGTAGGTTGTTTTCACTCAAACAGCAGCAAGCAGTGCATTAGCTGGGGACTATTTGCCACAGTGGATGATGGTCTACAGAGTACGACAGACAGCAGGACAGTCTATGTGGGACTGAATCAAAATAAACTCCAGCGAGTGCGATCATGGTAATGAAGGACTGTGTGACTCACAGGTGGGTTTTTGTGGCACAGAGGAATAGGATGTGTCACAGACAGCACTCACTAGTGGCCATCTGATTAGTTAGGGGGAAAGAAAAACACAGCAAATGAGAAGAGGAAGCTTGAATAAGAAACTTTACCCACTCATTCTTTCTTATTAAGGATCACTAGTTTAGCGTTTGCAGCTTTACATCAAATTAAATGATCAGAAGTAATCCTTTGTTAATTAGCAGCTAATAAAGCTATACTATTAATTGAGTTTGATCATATCAAACTCCAGCTTTGATACCATTCATGGCCAGCGTTGTGGCTACGATCATCATTTGCATTCAGTAACCGCTTCTATATACAATAGTGTTACTGTTATTAAGTTTCCCCAGCCAGGATTCAAATCGTGCTCTCCAGGGATTCACTGGAAGCAATAAAAGCACAAACTGGACGTGAACATGCAAGTGAATGGCCACGCTCTCACACAGTGGGTCTGTATTAATATATGAATCAATTAATCTGTACATGTAAACACCAAGTGTGTTTACTGCCTCAAGCGAGCCCTTTTTTTTTTTTTCCTATCTTTTTTAGCATTTTAGGTTTTACTGAACATGACAGTGGTGCTGTACAGGGAAGAGAGAGAGAGATGGAGCTGAGGTGCAACAGCAGTTCCCAGGTAAAAGTGCACCACAGAAGTTGCAATAATATCATTCGTGTCCAAATCATTTGCCACCAGGACACCCTAATGTGTGGTTGCCACAGAAACCACAGGTGTAACCAAATCACAGAGGACCTAAACCACCAGTGATTGTAACTGTCAAGCTGCATTGATGGAGACACTTAGTGGCAGCAGGAAGTTATTATGGAGGATGTTATTCATTAACATTCATTTGGAGATGCGCTTCATTCTCCGTTTAGCTCAAGCTTTGGTCTCCAGCAACTTCTTAGAAATAAAATATGTGGGTTTTTCAGCTGCTAAATGCTCCGCTGTTTCCACCATCTAATGTCTAACTGAGGGTGTCTGTTGTTTGCTGCAGAGCGTGTAGTGCACAGTTGGTTCATCAGCTACCTCCTGCTGCTGGAACTTAGGCTAATGACAGCAGCAAGACTCAACAGATATGAAATAATAAAATAAAACAAAGAGTGAAAAGATGCTAAAGAGGTCTGCTGAGCTAATAGGAACAGTGGATCTGTTGATTATTCTTTTTGGTCCTTAATCTTTGTCACTTTACACATCCTTATTTGATTTCCTTTAATATGAAACATTGTATAGTACAACTTAAAACAACAACAACAAAAAACAAACAAACCCATGTTCTGGGAGTTTGGGGTCCAAGTTACATTTTAAATCTGAGTGAAGTGCAACTTCTTCTTCTTCAAAAAAAGCACACAATGATCACTGACAAACAGCACACACTAAAGTTATTGAAAAATAGCAAGCTGGCATCCAAGGGTACCCAAGAGGCGACAAAACGCAGAGAAAATGAAAAATACTACGGTTCCCTTTTGCTGACATTTCCCTTTTCATACTAGCACAGGTGTTTGGAATAGGATGGTCACTGCTGGATGTCGTACTGCTCCAGATGTGACCTCTCCAGACCTCCCAGCATCCCCGCACTAGCATTCTCCCAGCAGGTGTGTGTTTCACTTTGTAGCACTACCACCCTCCACTATAAATTACAAGCCTGGACCGTCAGACCAAAGTGCCATGGTAACCGGGGCGTGTGATCCTTGTTGTTATTTCCCCGTCCCTTGCACTGCTCACCCCTTATTCCAGGCTATAAAGCGAGGCACTGCTGAGGACACCATGCAAAAGGTCTTTATTAATATGAAAATTAAATCTGTGATGACATTGCATGTGACTTTAAATTCAACTCACAGTGCCTAGAGGAAGGACAGTGTTCTGCAGACTCAAGCAGATGAACATTTTCCCATAAAAAAAAGGAGGCCATATAAATAATGATAGAATCATGCAGAGAAATAGGTGTTATGCAAAACTGTCATGATTCATAGAACACATAGGCGCTCGCACACAGATGCCTTGCAGTCACTTATTCTGTTTTCAGCTCCTGATAAGACAAAACACCCTCTGTGCCAACTTAAAGCACCCATGCATTTGCTCTTGGGGTGTTTACTTACTTCCCTATTTGAAGCCCATCCCTCATTGTTGGGAGACAAATGTCACCTCCCTCCCTCCCCACCTGCAACGCTGTCTAGTTGCTGACAGATGTCTCGTATTCATGAATATTCTGTGCACCACCAGGCCCCGACGCTGCCGACGCAGCTTTGATCTTCATTTCAAAAGAAAGTTCTGTCTGTGCAACTGCCAGAGACTTTGTGTGACTCACAGTGCATTTGCTGTTGTAACCTGTTTGTTTGAGTGCAGTAATAGAACAGCGACTCGGAGGGTTGACGTTGCGAAGTGTGAGGGCTGTTCTTCAAACTAGGATTGGGAGTGATGACTTACTTGGTGATTATGATCCGCTAAACATGGCTGGCAGCACCTGCACACAAACACTTACAGTGTCTTGTTTGAGTTCTAAAACCGTAAAAACCAGGATTTTTCCTCGGGTAAAAGCACTGATGCTTCTGTAAAAAACAAACACACAACTGGGAAATGGATGCTGAGACCAACAAAACACACTTGAAGTGAATGTTTTGAGTCAATGTTAAAGCTGCATCATTTCCCTTTATTTAAAGAGGCAATATATGAAATGTGACCCATCTGTATAAAATCAGTCGCATTGCGCCCTTGGGCTATTATGCGTAAACAAAAGCGGCATGTTGCTACCACATGACGCAAATCACAGGACAGGATTGGCTGGTGATGACACACTGCTCGCACAAGTTATTTCCGCGCCTTCTTTCTAGTGTTACCGCTCATGCATGCTGATGGTGTATGACAGTAATATTATATGTTACCTACATGTAGAAAACAACGAAACGGATCGATCTAAGTAATAAATCCAAGATTAATATTTTATCATGTGTTAATGTAATTCGGGCTCTATCTCAGATATAGCCCAAGGCGCAATGCGACTGATGTCATGCAGATGAGTCACATATGATTAATATAAAAGGTGCTGCTCATAGTGAAAAAGTCAACTGTCATTTTAGCATCTTTCAGTCCATTGTATTACTTTTGTTTTCTGTCTTGGCTCAGTCTCATTAACACAATCTTAAGCAGCAGCCGAAACACATTTTTGTGAAAACGCTCCAATAAATCTAATGTGTCCTACCTGCTTAGCAGAAAACAGCAGTGACAATACTGTAACAGTTATCCTCCAGGGGAATCCAAAGGTGTTCCAGATGACACGTGTAATCCCTCCGGTGAGTTCTGGGTCTACCCAGCATTCTTTTCCCAGCTGGATGTGCCCAGAAAACCTTTGAAAGTAAGGCGTCCAAGTGGTATCCTCATTAGATACCCAAACCATTTTAGCTGGCTTCTTTTAACACAAAGGAGGAAGGATTCTACTCCGAGCTCCCTCCGGATGTCCTCACTCTACCTCTAAGGCTGAGCCCAGCTACCCTACAGCGGGAATTCATTACACATCCATTCCTTCGGTCACTTCCTGGAGCTCGAGGCCATAGGTGAGGGTTGGAACACAGACCGACTGGTAAATTGAGATCTTTGCCTTCCAGCTTAGCTCGCCTTCAACATGATTCGATCCAACGCCCACATTACTGTTGACAGCGCACCAATCTATCCGTCCATGTCACGCTCCATTTTCTTGGTAATTGTGAACAAGTTTCAGAGATACTTAAACTCCTTTGCTTGGAGCAGCATCTCACCTCCAACCCAGAGGGAGCAATCCACATTTTCCAGCAGTGAACCATGACCTCAGACTGGGAGGTGCTGACTCTCATCCCTGCCGCTTTACACTTGGCTATGAACACCCCAGTGTGCACTTAAGGTCACCTACTGATGAAGCCAACAGAACCATGTCATCTGTAAAAAGCAAAGATGCAACTCTGAAATTGGCAAACCGGACACCCTCCTCATCCTGGGTGTGCTTTGAGATCCCGTCCAAGAATATCACAAACAGGATCAGAGACAAGGTTTGACCTTGTACTGAGAACACAAACACAACTCTCCCTTTAGTTGTACCTGCACCCTGTACTCCCGAAGCTCCCTGCCAAAAAGTTCCCTGGTGGACACGAGCCTTCTCAAACATCCATGAGCAACTCCTCAGCAACTCCACAAGGGTAAAGAAATAATCCATTATGAAACAGTGGACACTGAGACTCAAAAGCTGAAAAAACAGATCCCAATAATAAAGTTTATCTGTACAGCAGTTATCGACAAGCAGTTTCAATGTACTTTAGAGAGCAAAGGTGCAAAATGGTCAGCATTTTTACAAATTTATTCTATTCCCACAGATACATAATTAAAAACTAATTTTAAAAAATAAACAAGTTTTATAAGAAAACCTTAAAAAAAAAAAGTTTTCAGAAGTTACTGAAAAGAAGGTTGCCAACTCCAGACAGAACAGAAAATGCAACTACATGATTGCTGAATTTTACAACAGCCAACAAAAACAATCCCAAAACCAAAGACATGAGGTTAAAAGTCAGAGCTACTAATGCGCCGTTAAACCGACTCACAGTTCACTTGAGGGTTATTTAGCATAAGTCCCTGAGGTTAGCATTAAGAGAAAGACCTCTTTAAGAATGCCATTAGTTATCTGCACATTATGGTTCCTGTTTACTTATTGATTTAGTTATTTGTTAAAGATCCCCTCCAGACATCTTCAAAGATGTACAAAAACGCTCTGCTCTGAATAATAATTTTAGCCTGATATAATTTTTCCATTCATTTATTTATTTATTTTTTGACATATGCCTCCTCCCCTCACTGAAAAGTCCAGAATCTATGAATATGCAAATAGTTTTCATTTCAAAAGTTCAGCTACCGGGTACAAGATGTTTCCCAGATCAATGGATCCACTCGCAGTGTTTTTGCAATGTAAGATTTGAGTTTCCACATCTCACTTGTATAAGTGCTTATTTGACCAGCACTGACTTCCAAATAAACTTCTGCATTTTTAGCAGAAGAATTCAACAGCAGGCTGGTGTCAGACTTTAAACTCACAGCACTCCCTTCAGTGAAGGTCAGACAATTTCTAGTAGTTGTTTGCATTTTTATTATTACATGGAAATAAATCCAGTCCTTGTTGCTACATTGTTAACTACCATCCAAAGTCGTCATACGCCTCATGTGGGAACCGCGAGTAGCGTGCTTTCAAACGAGCCTATTGTCAGCCAGGTATTCATGTAGGTGAACAGCTCTGCAGAGAAGAGAAGCCCTCATTCACACGATGTTATGAGAGTCTGGCTAAAACAAAGAGACGCCACCATCTGCAGTCTTCCAGCGTAGTACCAGCGCTGCCCCTCTTGACCTCGGTGAAAACCCATCGGGCTCCATTCACCGGCTGGCCTTTTCAGCGCGCATACTCTTGCATTGCCAGTAATGATATTGGTTTCTCTCAACACGCCTTTTGAGTGGTGGCCTGGTCTCAGGATTCTTTTGTTGCAAGGCCTGCATGGAGCGGTATCTCTTTCCCAGTCTCTAGCCTCGTAACACAGGGAGAGCACAGAGAGCGCAGAGCCCCCCCTGTAAGTCTCCGTCGTTCTCTTTATAGCCCACTGCAGCTCCACTTCCTCCAGAGACAGGCGCAGTGGGCTTACTCTTTCGAGCAGATGATTAATCTTCTCATTACCTGACATCACACTTAGAGCAGCACTCTGCTTCCAAACAGGATGCTGCTCCTGGTGCCACTGTGCTAAAAATCGTATTTGAATGTGTGGAGCATATGGAACTTTGTGGACTCATTTTGCTTAACTAAGCCTCAGCTGATTTTGAGAGCACTGGATTTATTTATTTTTTAATCGATGCACATATAGCATTAAAAATATGCATGCACCTTTCAGCACTATAAGTAACCTGCAATGACAAGACTTTTTACTCAAGGTGTGCTTCGTCATAGCCTGGGTGGAGCTAATTTTTGGGATTGGCTATCATCACACGATCCAACTGCAAATGCTTACTACTAGGTGCTTCTTATTACCTTTTCCACGTCTCCTCACTTCACCCGGTCGCTGCCCTCTTGAAGGACATCTCAGTTGCCTTATTAGTGCTTGAGGAATGAGGAGCCATGAGCAAGGATACGCGAGACCATCCTTCACACAAGTGCAGTGTCAGAGGGAGATCGCCCCTTCTGAGAAACCTGCAGCTGATCTAATGCTAATGATAATTCTAATAATGCAAATGTTTTATATCAGGACGAAAGACAGATTCAACTCAGGGGCAAAATCACCACCGAGACTTTTCCAATTAGTTCGAATGATTGGATCTGTGGTAGTCTGATTAATAAAGGAGGCATTAAACAACTTTCTTTCCACTGTGGGTCACATCTTGGATTATCTAACAGTCATGCAAAGGAGAATCTGTGATCTTTGAGGAGTACAAACATTTGAATCTGTATCGGTTTCTGCGAGGCTGATCATTTGAGCATCAAGAACTGAATTTTCAGACACATTTACATAATTCACACACTCAAAGCCATATAAAATGTAAATTATTTCTACAAGTTTTGATGCAGTGTCAACTTAACCTTAAGTTTTACATGTTAAATTCACAGATGTAATATCAATAAATACATATTTAAATAAAGAATAAAGAAAAATGCCTTTGGTGTCTTTACTGTCTGACACATCTGTTGTGTTGTTCACTATATAACACATGTCTTTAATACAGTATGCAGGTGCCTGCCATGTTTGAGGGGAATCATGCAAAGATGTTTCACAGCGACTGTTAATCATGCTGGAGGCGATGTCACTGCGTCGCCGCGCTGGTCGTAGTATGCCGTAGTATGTCCTCATTGCTATTCAGACTGTAAATCAGATTACTTTTGCAGATAAATTCTGAGACATAGAAAGCTTCTAACAATGCAGAGACGTCGCTTCAGATGACATTTCAGAGGAAAAATGTCTCGTCTCTTTAAACATGGACTAAGATGTAAGGATGAGATGCAAGTGCAGGAAGCAAGGAGACACCCAGTTCAGCTTCACATCGTTAGAAGTTTGTATTTTGAAAGCTCAGCTGCAGAAAAGCAAGTGACACAGTCTTTAATTTAGGAAAGTAGCCAAAGTGTTAACATCTAAAAGTGCCCGAACCTAAATTATTTTTCAATAATGACACTTCCTAAGACTTCATATCTTAAAGGATGTTATGTAATTTTGACACATTGTAAGCTGTTAATGGCAAACTACAGTTAAAATTATGACTGAATGATGATAACAACAACAACAATAATAGTTAATCCACTGGAAACATTAACTTCAACAGATAAAACATGTTTATTGTACCTGTCTACACTAACTCATTCTTGGCTGCTAAATTGCTACATATGTAGTATGAGGTATCCATAATGACCAGGAAGGACAGCATTGTATGGGTTTGTGCTAATAATAAGATGGGCGGCTGGTGCTTCAGCAAAAACGCCCTTAGTGCTTATTTGCTACAGGACTGCTAACAAGGTACAGTCAGGTTTGACAGTAGCTTTCTGCACAAGCACAACTTTACCAAACCGACCAACCTCACTGTGACAAAACTGAGACGCTGCAGACACAGTCACCGCACAAGACTATTGTTTGCCAAAGGAGTTCCAGTATATAACTCGCTCCTAAAACCACAAATTGTGACAAATGTCAATTTGTATTATTGGGGTTGGCTTCTGTGACCCTGAAAACAAACAGACGGATAAAGTAAATAAATGGAGTAGATTTATAGCAGCCCGCGTCGACGCACAAAAGTGACCTTCAATGAAATTGTAACACAGCTAGGCTAAAAATCAAGCTGCACAACTGCCATTTTAATTTTTTATAATTCATTTTTATGTAACAGCTGGATGATGGAAGAACTGGGCCAGACTCCTCCCCCCCTTGTTACTGGCAAGGAGAGACAATGTCAGCAAATACAGGCCAGCTCTCCTGGAGAAACATAATATCCATCTAAATTTCAGGACTCAGTGCGCTGATTTAATAAACAGAACACCATGCGGCTGATGCGTACGGCACTGTGCAAAAGTTTCTGTCACGTTAGATGTTTATATGCTTAGTTACGGGGACATCTGATTGGTCCCAAATTCCATCTGCACCATGACAATCAACCTAAACATAGAAAAACCAGATTAATACAAGGGCTATTTTCAGCTCCAAGAAGAACAAGGAGTCCTGAAAAAGACAATATGAGCTTCTGATTTCAAAGTTGCCAGGCATATTTAAACACAAATTGTATACTCAAGTTATTATTCAGTTAGTGTGTACTTCTTTAAATAAAGTTCTGAAAAACTGATCAGTACAGTCAAACAGTCCCTTGTGTAATGTTCTGAGAGTTCATTACAGTTGTATAGCTTATGACACTTCCAAAACCACTGAATTATTACTATTTTTTTTCTTTTTTCAAATGCTTTACAAAGTTAAGCATTATGATTTAAAGCTTTAAATTCCTGCACAGTACTGTATGTTCAGAGACAACTTACTGTTTAAGTATACAGTACAGAGAGAGGAGGCGGAAGGCGATGGGGGAGCCTACAGCCATCCTGCTGAGCCTGAGCGAGAAAGGTGTTCTCAAAGAACTGCAGCACCCATGGGGAGATCAAGTACCCTTAGCTACACAAACCCACTTCAAGTTTCGCTGTTTTAGCGGAAACTATTTGTAAATCTTCACAAAAAGATATGGTACAGCAAATATTATTAAATATATGTAGCTGTGATCTCAAAAGAGGAAAGAAGTATCAAGATCATATCAATCATCACTCGGTCATTAGCTCTAATTTTCAGAGCTACAGTAGAGGTCTTTAAAGATCCAAAATTTTACATTCCGTGTTTCTCACCAAAACACAATCTGTACATACTGGAAGTCTAATAAATACACCGAAATGCATTCTCCTCCTCATGAATCATTTGCATTTGAAAATCTGGAAACATTTATTTTCTGACACATTGCAACAAGTTTTAAATCACATTACTTATATATATATATATATATGTGTGTGTGTGTTTTAAAGCTCCACTCTGCCTCTTGTGGTTAAGGACTCTACAGGGTGCCTTTATTTGAGAGCAGGGATGCAAGTTGTTTCTCCTTCACTTTAAAGTTTACATGTTCCATCTTGCGACAGAGTTGATGGGAAGTCAGTTTGGATCTACACACCAAAGATCTGCAGCAAAAAAGCCAGACTGTGCTTCACCCACTTGTCACTCTATGAGTCTGTATTTTCCTCAATGATTCGGTAACATAGCGATCATCATGCAAATCTTAGGTGGACAATAGTAAATCAATAACCTGCCTAGCCTGGCTGACAGTAGGGTGCACCCTGGACAGGCTGCCAATTCATCACAGTTCATCACTTTTAAAAATGAAAACAACACTTTCTAAAGCTGGTATCCCATAGCAGTTTGCATCTTGAAAATTATTTTTGTGATGCCTCTCTGGACTGTGCAAATACTCTCCTGGGGCAAAGCCATTGGGAATATAGCTTATGTTGTGCTGAGAACAGGTGTTCAGTGCATGAACAAACCTCTCAAAACTCAGTAGGCTGAAGCGGTCTTACAAATAATTATGAACGTGGTTGATCCTTAACAGTATGTTCATTACCAACAGGAGTTTCTTAAAGGATTGCAAACGCCACAAAAACATTGAAATAGTTGGCTGCTGAGCTACTAACCTTCATCAACAGTAACAGTTCAGGCTAGTTTGGTACTCAAGTGAACAGCCAGCAACACACTGTATATAAGACTGAACTGAAGCCATCCTTATCAGAACTGGACGTTGTCGTGGTACTGCTATAGTGACTGTGAAGGTTCCAACAGACCTGAATGAAACTATTTGACAACAGCAGAGTGATTCATAAGACCTACTCTGAATACTTACATTATAGCCAAATGCCTGTTGGGCCTTTGTGGCCACCAAAACACCTCTGACATGCCGGGACACAGACTCTACAAGAGCCCTAAAGGGGCCCTGTGGTATCAAGATGTTAGTAGGTGATCCTTTAAGTTGTAAACTGGAGCAGCCAGAGATCAGCCCATCAGCCAACTTCCTGTCACTGGTTTATAGCCTGCTTGTTCTT
Source organism: Stegastes partitus (assembly GCF_000690725.1). NCBI lineage: Eukaryota > Metazoa > Chordata > Actinopteri > Pomacentridae > Stegastes > Stegastes partitus. The sequence goes on from NW_007578721.1 coordinate 151,622, forward strand.
TAACCACAGTATTCTCTATGGCTGATCACTCATGCATCAACCTCAGTCATCTGCCCTTTTCTTGCATCTACCACACTGACTAGAACCAACTGTTTACTCACCATGTATTATGTCCCAGCCCTCATCAAATGGTAATCAATCAGATAATCAGTGTTATTTACTTCATTATACTGGTGATAATGTTTTGTCTCATCCTTGTACACTGATTTTCTATAATTAGGTGGAATTCGGCGCCCTCAGTTTTATTCACTTGAGCAGTATTATTGGGGGACTTTAGCTCACCTAAAACTCTTCAGGAAATATCTCTGTACAGGTAAACACCATGTAAGCTGTGAGAACTGCAAACAATTCCACTGCAGTGAGGAAGAAAAAAAGATGCAGGAAGGATGAGTGGAAATGATGGAAATCCAAGTGCTGCAGCATGTGCACTAATGCAAGGTTTAAAACTAAAGTATTAAGATTGATATTTATCCTTTCATTTAAGCCTGGGTCTTAGAGTTCATCAGAAAAGTTCAAAAGAAGATATTTGTTTAAGCACGTACTTTTGCAACTTTAATGCAGAGGACTTTGAAACAGTTTTCAGCTCCTCAGCAGGAATGTTGATCATCCACTTATCCAATCACTGGGCTTCCTGTTTGGGTACATCACCAGCTGAGCACCTCTCCACCTCCGTTTGCTCACTTTTCGCAGCCTGCCACCTCCCCATTCCCCTCCCAAGTCAAATCAATATCACTCTCACTGTCTTCTCCTGGAATATAAACTCTGGTGGGAGCTCTTCAGCACAACCTTGAAACATGCTGTGCTGTGTCAGCATTACATTTCACAATACCTTAACGTCAGGGCTGGAAAGAATACCAAAATATTCCACTAAAACAAAGGTACATTTCCTTTGCTGTGATTTTGTGTTACAGTTAAGGTTGAATTAAAGTGAGTGTATATTCTTATTGTCAACCTTTAATATCTTTAATTGGATAATCTGATCACAGGCGAGATGTTAGAACTTGTTCATTAGCTGCTACTTTTGGTGCGTTCTCCTTTAGATGCTACGCTATGATTTGAAAGCCCACTTGGAGCCACATATTTCCTCATAGAGTGATTTGCAGTCACTCATGTCAGCCATTCGTGATGATATACTGTGTTGCCAATAGTCACTCTGCTTAAAAGTAATTTCAAGTATAGCGAGTGAGAAAAACACATGCAGCATCACTTTGGCGGAGAAGTAAGCAGCTATGTACCAGTGTGTACCTCCGTGGAACAGAATTACACCTAAACCAATTTGGTGAGCTGCTTGTACACACACATGCCGTGCCTGAAACACATCTCATATCATGTGCAGACAGCGTGTTGTTAGCGATATTGAACAATAACCACGGTGGCATCTAAGCGGACCCAAGTGGCAACGGCTAAGTTTACATGCTGTTTAATGTGCTGCAGCAGAGCAGATCATTAGCCATATATCCTGCAAACTGATGTAAGCAGTGCACTTTTCCCCAGTGAATGTTTGTTTGGTTGCTTTCATTCTACGAGTGAAGATGAAGGACCGGATGTGTATTGTAGCCGACGGGGTTGTAAGTTCAGAGCCCGCGGCAGCTGTTGCCTGCCTCAGCGCGACTGTCTGCTCTGCTTATTATGCGATGCTGATGCTTTAACTTTGTGCAAAAAAAACTGATCAGGTGTATCAAAATGAGATTAAACATTCTGCTGAGCTTATGGTTTCTCATTTATTATCATTTTCTTCAAATGAGCAGCTAATATTCAGTTGTGGTAGCACAAAATTTCAGGTATATTTTTTCTTTTCTTTACAACATGTGACAATCGAGTCTACAAAGCACATATCCAGAAATCTAATTCAATGTAACAAGACGATGAGTTGGGCTTCAGGCATTCTGAAACAAAACATTGCTTGATGGAGAACACTATTGCACATCATCATGTGACAGACTGAATCTAATTTCAGGACAATCTAACAGTTGCACAAAGATTTCATGCAAAACTACGAATGTCAGCTCAATAGAGGCGCGACAGGGAAAGTTAGTTATTTGGATTTGTGTTCTGGGGATCATGAGTGTTGCTATAAAAATCTGGACAAAATCATATCACTTGTTTCGTAAACATATGCACTTTGTAATCCAAACCTGTATACACGCACATATTCGTAGACTTTACCTGAAGATCCTGACCCGGGAAACTGGGACGTCAAAACCCAGCCATTGGTTGTGTCAGTTAAATAACTCTTGCAACATGTCTTCAGTTCCAAAAAAAGAACGAGAAGACAGCTGTGTCATTTAGTGATCAAGCCAAATTCAGAAGTGTGCTCTTAAATGAGACATTTTCACCAGACCTCTTAAACCCTGTTACATAACTGCGATCCATAAGCTGTCTGTAGGAGGCCATTTAAATTTAGTCTGCGTATTTAAAGCCAAAGCTGTTATTCAATGTGACCTAGAATGACTGCAGACGCAAAGAAAGTTTAAACACATACAAGCAAACCCAACTCCACACGTCACCAAATCTGCATTGGCCGAGGAAGAAATCAATGCAGTGTTTTGTTCTTGGCCTTTCATCTTTATATTAGTCTGGTAATAGCTGGATATTCGCAGGGTGTCCTCCCTGAAAGCATGATGAAATTGTTCCCCTGAGCAAAGTGCAAAAAAATGACAAGCTCTTTGACATAAGCCTCAAAAATGAAGCTTATATAATTAGGCTTGGCAGAGCCCCAGCCATCAAAGCGAAGGATGGTGCTGACTAATTGAGCAGACAGATTAGCGGTGGTCTGACATGGCCAAAGAGCACTAAAGGAGGAATGAGGTAACGCCGTTGGAGGACAGCTGCCTGGCACAGACTTTAAAAGGAAAAAAAATCCATCTTCACATATTATTGCATATCGTATATCATCAAGTTGTAATGTGTCATACATTCCAGGATTTATTTTACAATGAAATATAACTAATTCATCTGCTTGAATATATATCCTCTTGTGTTTCATTTTTTCACATCTATGTACGTTTATTGTACATTAAATGAATTCTTTACTGCTGAGCGTGGGGGTGATTCGGATCTCTGCAGGGGCATCAGCCATACGAAGGATTTCTCTCCGTATTTCTAACTGCATTAAACTGACCAGAAATCTTTCAAGAAACAGACAAAGGGTGTATAATAAACGATAAAACTGTAGATGTACAGCTTATGATGTAAATGTAAAGACAGGCTGTTGCATAAACCTCTCAGATCGTAACAATCCATCATGTGGATCTGGGTGCCGAGTGTGTTTATCGTCTGATGCTACTCCAACATGTAAATGTTACCTTCTTAAAATTCATACAAAGATAACAAAAAAGAACCGAAAGAGCTATCTGAATGTCTGTAAACAAACAATGTGCTCACTTCTGTGCAGTTTAGACCAGCAGTTTCAAGCATCAAAAGGCAAAATATCTCAGAAAATGATAGCCAGACAGCAGTGAGGTATTGTGTGCATATTAAGTGTCCAGATGATATACCCTATTGTGTTGATGCCCCTCTGAGTTTCTCTCTATCACCACCATCAGGTCAAAATTTGTCTTTGGCACAACTCTAGTCCTCAAAAAAAAGGGAATTGTATGATTCACTGTAAATATTCACAGTATAGCCAATAAATATCACTAAAAATGGGACTATACAGCGTGTTCATGCTCCCCAGTGGATGAGTCAGTTCAACATTCTGAGCTTTAATTTGTCACCATAAACAAATTAAATGATCTGATTTCTTTTGTAAAGGATTAGTCAATTTTTCCATTAAATTTCTGGGGCACATTCATCCTCCAAAGGGGTCAAACCTCTTTATGTTTAACAATGACATTGCCTAAGAACACACCTCATTTTAGCTCCACTACTGCAGCAAAGGAAGATGATTGTAATGCTGTCCCATCTGATTGAATAGTAATGCTCATGAAGAAACATTTTTACCGTTTCAGATGGACCTGTAACCTTTTAGTCTTGCTCTAAAGACCGGCTTAACTTCAAGGTAGTCTGTCCATTTGCAGTTTTCATTTATCGAATATAACAGGCATGAATTCGAATGCACATATACACACACATACGCATGCACTGATGAGACAAATCATCATGTCTTTCCCAACACAGCTCCAACCCACCAAGGCTCGAACTTTACAAGACCTAGATGACAGCAACAGATCCTTTAACTCCTGTAAGTTGCTAGTTGGAGTTGCGTGGATCAGACTTCTTCCTGAACATCCTCCATTGTCGCTGGTTTGTCCACTGCTGGACCACTGCTGATAAGAAGCAACCCACAAGCCTTTCCATTTCAGAGATGCTCTAACCCAGGTGTCTGGTCATAAAAAAGAAATCACGTTTTTACATCTGCCCATTTCTTGATTAATGTTACTTAGTTCATCTGTAGTCTTCAGGCTCATCCATGCACAAGTTCTCCATATATGCACATAAAAGGTGGCATATTCTATAGGGCTCCGACGCTTCCACTGTATTGGCAGGATTTCCATTAGCATACAGTATTTGATGATGGGTGCTTTACATATCACAAGAACAGATTTGGGCCTTTGAATACATTACTTGTTTTCAATCCATTTTCTCATGAAAACCTCTGTACATGAAACAATCCGTCGTCTCCCCCTCGAACTAGGATATTTTATTCAGCGAGTGCACGTACCTGCGCGGGACACATCTCTTCCCTAAAACAATTTAAAAGGGGCAATTTCTGAACCGGGGACGGCATGAATAATAGAAGATATGCTAATATGATGCTAGGGAATGAGGGGTTATCTTGTTTTATCCACACTGTTGAAGTGCCTCCGCTACTGCTGCTGGCTGTTTGTGCTTTGCCAGAGGGGCCTCCCTTTGAAACTCTTAATGAAGATCTTTTACTGACAGGAGGAGTGAAAGACTGACATCTGTTGCACTGCAAACATGACCGCATTTGCAGATGTGTTAAAGTGAAAACATTATTATTAACAGCGTGTCTGTCTAGGTTAGTACCCCCCCTCCACCCACCCCCCACCTTTCCCTTTACAAAATCCACCATGCCTCCCACTCGCTGTCTCCCGTTCCTACTCATTAATCTAATGAATAGCAAGCAGCTACAATCAATGGTGTGTTCGTTAGGGATGAGCAGAGTAGGCACACTGCGATACATCAACACCGAGGCCAGATTGACAGCGGCACAGGCATCAATATCATGCTAATAATGATGATCAGCTGGTAATGAAGATGTCCTGAGCAGGTACAGTGCTTAATGCAGTGCAGCAGAGTCTTTTCACGCAGAATTACTCGTACTGGAACGACGACAGGACTTATGATCTTCGCTTCTGGATAAATAATAATTGTCATGTAGGCCCATACTGTATTCGCTGGTAAGTCTCAAAATCACATCGGTCACACTTGGAGCAGTTTCCATTTTCACCATCTATTATTAACCGTTCTCCGAATTGCTTTTCAAGTCCTGATTTACAGGCAGACAGTGTGAAAATAAATATGGGTGGCAATAAATATCTTAAGCATTCTCTTTTTCTTTGCTTTCACTCATCCAAATGCCGCCGTAATGGCTTCGGTACAATACGCGGAGGTAGTGAAAGGTAGATCAACCCACTTAGGTGCCACATCACGCTTTGAATCATTTATAGATGAGCTGTTTGTCTCATCACAGAGAATATACTGATTCTGTATGCCAGGAACTGCAGGCGAGAAAAAATATCTCACAAAGAAAAGAGATGGCCCCTTACAGGGCTGGAATATCTGAACGCTTCTGGTCAAAAGGGACTTTGTGCGATTCCCAAAGATTGTGGTGACCCCCGACCTTTCCCCTGATATCATGAACAAATCCCAAGAAGTCAAACGGGCTGTGAATCTGAGCACGTTGGTGAATCCCAGAGGACGATGGCTTTCCATTTTGGACACTCTGTGGGCATTCTGCTAGAGCCAACAGGCTAAAATGTCAACTTTGCACACACAAATATCTCAACATCTTAACCAAAGAAATGTTTGGGGTTTTTTTTACCATTTTTTTTTTCAATTCCTTAATTTTTCTTTTCATCTTCCAATCCCATGATGATAAGTGTATTCAAAAGCTAATAGATTTTACACTTAATACTATCTTGCTTACTCATTTTCCTAAAAATGACATCTGCATTTAGTTTAGTCATATTTTCTGTAAAAATGGAGTAATCAATAAGGGTTCGTTTGAAGTTGGCTCTGGACAAAAATTAATGTGTTTTCTCTGAATTAGGATTGATACACTGAAATAAATTACCCAACCCTGCTTACTACAGGAGCACGAACAAAAACAGAGCTAACCTTTTTAAAGATGCTCAGTATGGACACTCATCAAGCACTTTGCTTATTTAAGCAATTGTCTAATCAGTCAACAATAATGCAATCTATAAAATCCTGCAGACACAGATCAGGAACTCAACATGTACATTAAACATCAGGTTTAGAAAAAAAAAAGTTATCTCAGTGACTTGAAATGTTGAACTGTAGAATGATTGCTGGTGTCAGACGGGCTGGTTTGAGTATTTCTGAACCTGCTGATCTCCTGGATTTTTTCCATCACAACTGTCTCTTGAGTTTATTCAGAATGGTGAAAAATAAAAATCCAACAAAGAAGAGCTATTCTGCAGGTGCCAGAGGAGGATGACCAGACTGGTTAGAGCTGACAGACAGGCTACAGTATCTCAGATAACCACTCTTTACAAAAAAAAAAAAAAAGGGAACTCACAGCACGTCCAACCTGGAGGTGAATGTGCTGTAACATCAGAAGACCATGTTTGACTCCATTCCTGTCAGCTATCAGAAATCTGAGGCTTCAGTGGGCTCAATCTCCCCCAAAACTGGAGAGTTGAAGATTGGAAAACCGCAGCCTAGTCTGATGAATCTCAATTTAATGATGCGGATAATGTTTCCTGGCCACGCTTTAACACTGGCCAGTTAAGTTTTGAATGCCAAAAGCCTATCGGAGCATTGTTGCTGACCATGAGCGTCTCTTTAGAGCCACAGTTTACCATCTTGTAATGGCTACTTCCAGTATGATAATGCCACATGTCAAAACTCAAACTGTTTTCACGAAAATGACAGTGATTTCAGCGGACATCAGTGGCCTCCCCAGTCAGCAGATCTGAATCTAGGAGGACACCTTTGGGATGTGGTAATAATGGAGACAGACAGCATGAATGTGCGGCTGACAAATCTGCTAAAATGATGTGATGCAACCATGTCAACGTGGAGCAGGATCTCAGGATCGTTCCCACTGTCTTATAGAATCTGTGACACTAAATACTGATGCTGTCTGAGAGCAAAGGGACATCCTAACCAGTAATATGTTGTTCCTAATCAAACATGAGTGTATATTACCATACATATATACAGTGCATCCTTTGCACATATAATCAACCCATACTTTGCATATGCAAGTATATGTATATGTCTGTTTTTATTTGCATTGCATTTGCCTTTCTAATAAGCAAGTTGGTACTTTGTTTAGAAAGTGCTATACAAAAGAAAAAAAAAAGACAATTATATGTATATAGGATCAAGTGGAAAAGATATCAGACACCGTTTTTGTTGAGAAAACTGTTGGTGACACTTCACATTGTCTATATCGCTCAAGTGTCTAAAAATAAATTCCTAATGTGTGTTTAAATTCTTGGCTAATACATTCTAATTCAGCCAAGCCACTTGTTTTTGTATGATTAAAGTCAATTCACATTTTAGTTTTTAGTTTCGAACAGCCTGAAACAAAGGATCATGTGTTCGCTGTACTGAAGTGAAGCCATCATTACAGGAGAGCCTTTCTATAGAAACATAGAAGATTTTAAAAACTCCCCTGTGTTGCCCCTGGGGTACGTTCAAAAACTGATGTGCAGATGAAAACATTTCTTCATCCTATTAGAGCCGTCATTGAAATTCCACATCCTTCCTGCGTTACCTCATCGGAAACCGCCGCCGAACCCGGGTGAGGAAGAAGAACAGCGGCAGGTTAGCAGTGAATGGGGGCATTTGTGATGATTTTAGCGGCTCAGCGAGTCACACGGAGGACAGGGGGTGAGCGAGAGGTCAGAGCCGTTTCCCAGGTGATCCCAAATATCTGTGCACTTCAGACACACCGTAACTGCCACGGGGTAATTATGAAATTAGACAGAGCAAAAAAATTGGAAACTTTTTTTCTTTTTTTGGGGGGTAATTTTTTTTTTTTTTCTTTCTCGCGGCGTGTTCCACCGTACCGAGCATTCAGATAGCACGGTTATCCAAAAGCAGGTTTCTGGGCTGACATTGGTGCGGGAGGTGGAAAGACAGGAGCTAGCTCTTATCCTGCACTCTTCTGCAGTCTGCACTACCAGAGAGGCTTAATAATATCCCAGAGGCACAGATGAAACACTTTCTCCACAGTGGCTGTTTGCTGAGGAGTGTGTTTGAAGTTGAGCTCAAGATGTCTTCATTTCTGTACCAGAGGAATGTTCCAAGGGGGAAAAATTGTAATTCAGATAGGGGGCAGAGAGGGAAAAAAAAAAAATAAGAAAAAGAGGAGGGGGTGCAGACAGACAGAATCCAAGTGGCGCTTCTGCTTCTATATAAACATATAATTCAATACAGGATATTGCAAGTCGACTCGTCTGCCACTTTCATATTTTCATCATGTGAAATCTTAAAAATCTACTGAACCATGTTGAACAGGGGGCTTAGAAACCCCTTCAAATTAAGAAATGCCTGCTGTTGGCACCAGCAGGACCATTATTTATTCATAACGCTCAGCCTGCTCTTGCAGAACTGCGCTACAAAAATCCTACAGTTTGGAAGTGGAGCTGTAAATGTCCGGCCCTTTTTCTACCAGTCACTCTAGATGTTTGCTGCTGATGCCAAAACAACACAGAGGATTATCGATTTGTCTTTTCACAGGAAGATAACATTTCTTTTTTCTTTTGTTTTTTTTTGTTTTTTTTTGGTTTGGGGGGAGAAAGAAAAAAAAAAGAACAAAAGTGACACGTGTCTGCTAATCCCCAAGATCAGCTCCTGAAAATACACACCAAATGGAAAGTTTCATTGCTGGGAAACAAAGGGTTTCTGAGGGTTTTCAGAGAGTAAAGCACATTTGGTGCAGGTGGAAAAGCAAATTATCCTCATTGTAAATGAATTCAAGGCCCACATTTGCTTTTTTTTTTTTTTTTTTTTCCAAAGCTTTACTTAACATTCAAGTATTTTTAAGGTAAGGAAAATAATGAAAATGAATAAGGGCTCCATATTAAAAGTCCAACCTAAAACCTATATTCACCGTTTAAGTGTTAAATAAATATGCATGAAACACCGAATAACACCTGCAGACTATTAAATCATCTTCTTTTATGAGCTATTTGACCCAAATACTGAAGGTCCTGGTTCAAAACTATTACTCTTATTAACTTAAATGATATATATGATATTAGTGATGCAGAAAACCACACGTTCACAGTACAGACACAGCTGCTGCTACATGCCCTTTGTGCATTGCAGCGTGGAAAATACTGTGTATCAACAGAACACCTACGAAATTAAAAACGGGCCATATTGAGCCTTTCATACCATTTGCCTTGAATGTACACCTTACTTCATTACATATTCAGAGTCAGACAAAAAATGAAAACCGTGCTTTGCGCTAATAAGAAAGAGTTCGGAACATGACACTGTTTTCAAACAGTGAGGCATTTTCACAAAGAACAACTTTTAAAGCAATCAGAGAAGTTAAAAGTGTTTCAACCACAGTGTAGACTTGTTGCACAGGATCAGCCAGAAATGCCTTTACTATGAAGACGTATACATGATGATACCTCATTGGCCACTGCTGTTCAATGCAGTTATGTATCAACTCTGCTCCAAACGCATGCATGTGTATGGGGACAATGGTGTCCATCCTCAATTAAAATGATTACAACTATATGCCCATGTTCCAGTTGTTTTCCAGTTGGGGGGGTTGTTTTTACAAATGCTAAAAATGTATGTGGGATACAGATTGCATGGTTTAAAATGCAGGTTTTCTTATCAATATATATGTATTAATTAGTGTGGTCATGCAGGATGTATGAAACTCTGAACTTAAAGATAAACTGTCACCAATGAAGACAGTGTTGTAGTAGGTTTGACCATTTAGTGTCATACTTCCTTATTTACATGCTGGTGAAAACTGTATATAAAACAATACAAAAAAGTTCAACATTTGTGTCCTTAACAGTGCATCACATCTAGCTGTCAATATGAACATAAACTGCCATCTTACACTGTGGGTGGCAATTGCGATGGTTGTGAGCCTTGCTGTTAGTTTGCACATGTATTGTAAAAAAACAAACTGCAAACCCTCCATCCATCCATCCATTATCTATACACCGCTTATTCCTCATTAGGGTCGCGGGGGTGCTGGAGCCTATCCCAGCTGACTTAGGGCGAAGGCAGGGGACACCCTGGACAGGTCACCAGTCTATCACAGGGCCACACTTAGAGACAGACAACCAAGCACACTCACATTCACACCTACGGACAATTTAGAATCACCAATTAACCTCAACATGTTTTTGGACTGTGTGGGAGGAAGCCAGAGAACCGGGAGAGAACCCACACTGCACGGGGAGAACATGCAAACTCCACACAGAAAGATTCCGGTGCCCCCACCGGGACGCGAACCAGCAACCTTCTTGCTGCGAGGCAACAGTGCTACCAACTGCGCCATCTTGCAGCCCAATTGCAAACCATTTTTAACAAAATCAGCTTGAAAATGCATTTTTTGTACATGTTTGAAGTCAAACACTGAACTTACGGCATTGCCTCTATGATGCTTCACACTGGATGGAAGTGGATTACTTGATACAAGAGCATGCATCCCATGTTGCTCTGCAGAGCCAGGTAGGAGGTAAACAGGAAGTGACTTAGCAGGAAGTGACACCCTTAAATTGCAAAAGTGGAAAAACAAGTATACATTTTACAAATTAGATGTTAAAGAGTAATTTTGTGTATAACTTCTTATTTGTCAACAAGAAATAATTAACAGCTCATGAAGACATAATGTAAAAGTTAACAGAAATCTGCTCTTTTTTTTTTGCATTGTGAAATGGCTTTCATGCTACATTTCAGTCAGTTTGTAACTATATGCGAAGAGCTGGAGCCTATCCCCTCTGATATTGAGCGAGGGACAGGATATATAGCAACTCATCAGTCCATCACAAACAAAAAAACAAACAACCACGCAGGCTTATTTTCACATCTACTGCCAATTTAGAATCCCCAATTAGCCTATCATGCTCGTCTTTGGAATGTGAAAGGAAGCCAGAGCAACTGGGGGAAAACTAACACATGCACAGGGAGAACATGCAAACTCCACACAGAAGGGCCCAGCTGACCAGAAGGTTCTAACCTTCTACCCTTATTGCTGTGATAACCACTGGATCACTATGCTGCCCTTAACTTCCAACAACTTCCCAATAATTATGCCATACAAAGTCCCAGTATTGCGCAGTGAATGTGGTTGTAGCTGTCAAATCTTTGTGTTTCAGTGTTTCTGCAACCCGTTGCTGCCCACAAATGCCACTTGTCTTTAACTCCATATTAAATGAAAATCTTGCTTTTTAATCAAAGCCACATTACGCAGCTGCACACTGATTAACAGAACAAACACATGGTGCAGCATCAGCAGTGATCTGACAAAGCAAATTAATCAGGCGTTTGGTCTCTTCTGCCCCGTCTTCATTCAGTTCACCAGTTCTTTGGTTTGTTTTTCACCTGCGTTTTCACGTTCGATTGTTAGGTCAGTGGCGCCGAAGTTACAACACAACACAGCAATTAATAGTTTAGTATATGAAGTCAAGATTGACTCATTGGATGTAATAAACTTCTGACCCCTCACACATGCATAACTCTGTGAGGCCGGCTGGGCAACCCACCGCAAACAGCATGGGACTCTGTTTTTATCTCATTGGTGTTGCTGGATTCATCGCTGACCCACAGGTCGAGCAGCCCACCGGGAAAACTCCCACCACTCCAGATGGCCAGTTTGCCACCAGGCCTGACTAATTACAGCATCTAGTGTGTGAAGATAGTTTAAAAAAAGGACACTGATCTGGCATAGTAATTTGCTGGATCGGAATGAAATGCTTAGCATCACAGGCAGGATTATGCTGCTGAAAGGACCAATCATTAAATCCGGCATGGAAAATAATTCAAATTGTTGATTCGTAGCAGTGGTGATGTCACATATTTTCTTTCTCTTACACCTCTTGGTGTATCTAGACACATCTAAAGTTTGGGTTTTATATGCTGAAGTTTTGCAAAATCTTTCTTTGAAGTTTAAACCCAAAACTATGGATGTGGGTGGATTGTTTGTAGCGCTCACAGCATTTAAAAAAAACAAAAAAACAAAGGAACCTATATTTTACAATATATTTCCATATCCAGACTTTGCAGGAAGTATTTCTAAAAGTGGAACACACTCATTATTTTGCAGGACACAAGTAAGTCCAAAGTCTTGGATTTGAAGACCCAAATTAAACCTTCAATCAAAGTCAAACTTAAAAGTTCCCAAGTGAAGCTCAAAAAGTTCCAAGACTAGTCTGAGTAAAGGCCAACAAGTCCAAAGTTAAGACCAATGAATCTCAAATCAAATCCAAGTCATGTCCAATAAGACTCAAGGTAAATACAACTGCTAAGCATATCAAGTCATGCTGATAAAGTCTCAGTTCAAATGCAAATCTGACAAGCTGCATGTCAAGACTTACAAGTCTCAAGTGAGGCCCAACATAAGTCAAGTCAGGTCCAAGTCAAGATAAGGAATTGCAGTGTCGAGTCCAACAAGTCTGAGTTCAAGTCCAACAAGTCCAACTCAAACTGAAGGTAAGTCACAAGGCAAGTCTAACAAGTCAGAGTCAAAATCAACCACTCAAAGTTAAGCAAGGTCAAGCCCAACAAGTTCCATTTGAACTCAGAGTCAAGTCCAATAAATCTCAATTCAAATGAAACTGTGAGTCCCAGGTCGAGTCCAAGTGCTAAAATCAGCATTTTAACACATCTGTCACTAAATCTAATGACATTTAACATTCGAAACAGTAAAATTTATAATACAGATGCATGCCTAAACATGCATTTATTACTGTGATGTATGTCATTTTTGATCTGCTTTACATTTTACAATGTAATTATATTTACCTTCAACATTTATTTGTAATGTTTGGGGTTGAATTATTTAATGTCATCAGATTCAAACCTTGAGTCCAGTTCAAGAATTTCTGTGGTAGAAGATTCCACAAATAAGTTCCAGCTCAAATAGGACAGAAATCCACAAGAAAAAACAAAGCTATCTACGAGAGTAACGATAGCAAGTACGGTTAGGAAAAAGAAGCTCTTTGGAAATTTGGGTGAACCAACCTTTTAACCTCATCCAACCAGTTTCTGGACTCATGCTGTATAATTATTCTTTCTTAAAATGTAGTCATCATGTGGATGGAAGACTCTGAGATCACAAAACCTAGCAGGTCTCTGTCCCATCACCACTGCCACCACATGAGTCAGAATTGACAAACTCCTGCAAAAAATGACATTTTTACTTTTCCCTAATCAAAACTGCAAATTAGAGAGTGAACAACCTGATTTCTGAACCTGTTCTAGAAATTCCTAAATGCAACTATGCCACATTCCATGTGATAAAAATAGAAATGAAGCACAACAACAACAACAGGTAGTCTCTTTACTGAAAGTGCCACGCTCTGCAATCTTGTAACAATGGCTGTGTTTTTATAGCAGATGCAGCCTGGTCCTGCTACAGTGGAAACACTGGGTTAATTAAGCACTGGAACAAGCTGGTACTGTCACTCAGTGAGGAACAAGAGGATTTTAAGAACCTTAAAGCCACTTAAGGAAAATCAAAATGTGAAATGTTAAAGGGTTAATTATTAATAGTTAAAGACAAAACTGCAAGGACAGCTATAGTTAAATGAATGATCTGAAATATATAGGGTTTAAATACGGTCTAAAATATTTCATGACACTTTTGGTGACATTTCACAACAAAAAGATCCCATTTTCTTTCCAAAACAAGTGTGTGATTCAGTTTGGTTCACCGGCTCTATGGGCTGGTTTATCAGGAGCGCTCCAGCAACAGCCCTGTTTTTGCTCAAATAAGCACTAATTAAGATGGCCATCAAAGCGAAAAAGCGCAGTGCACTCGCTATCTCCGTGGGTATTGAATGTGATCAGCATTGTGTTGCGAAGAAAGTTTTTTTTTTTTTCTTCACAGCGTTGCGCGTTGTTAGCCATGTGGTGCTAACAAGCTGCGAGGCTTCAGAGAGCTGAAAGAAAGACTGTGTTTTTTTTGTTGTTTTTTTTTTTTGTAGGGTGGGGGTTTGTATTTTTTATTTTTTTTTTTGGAAGGAGGATGAGACGGAGGTCATTGCCAAGAGTGGCCTCTGTAGTGCTGCTCAGAGTGCGCGGCATCCTGGCAGCCTCTCCGACAGGACCGGGGGGCCACTGATTAAAGACAACAAGAAAGGCTGGGTACAGGAGGGGATGAGGGAAGCAGTCAAGCTGTCACTGTGGTCGTAAAATAGCTACTGCAGAGGCAAAGGACGCCACTCAGTCGGTGACAGCTCTCTCCGTCTTTCTCCCTCCGAGGTGAGCTGAAGGAGGGCGGTGGCCTCTGCGCGCTGCTTTGTTGTTGTCCGTGCTGACATGCTGAATATTCTCAGTGTGCATCTATTTCAACTCATGGCCAATGAGCTCTTCACTTGCCACTTCAGGCTCCTAAAACAAAGCAAGTGCCTCCTTTCTTATTCAGAGTATTACTTGTGTCTGTCTGCAGTAACAAAGGTCAGCGATGGGGTGGATAAAACTGCTCCGCATGCTGCTTCTTGTTACAAAGCTTTGATGTACAAAAGTGGAACACACACACACACACACACACAGAAAAATTAGATGATAAAATCAGAGCTGATGAAATAATAATTGAACTGATAAATCTCATTTTAATTTTTCTTCATTTTGACTGTCAGTCATCACAGTCACATTCTTTTTTCCCCACATAGTTCACTTTACTGGATGTGTATTTTTATTTATACATTGCTTTCACCAGAATAAAAGAGTTTATTACCGCTAACATACTTTTTTTCTCTAAGCTGTGGTATTGGCTGTCCTCATCACTGAAGAGCCATCCAGCAAATATTAGCCTATAATTACCTTCAAGAAAAACACAGAAGAAAGTCATCCTTGAGTGTTGCCATGTTTAGTTATTAGAAATGCTAGAACTCTGAATAGCAGCTAATCATGTAACTTTGTGTAGTTAATCTCAATAATCACAACCACTGTTATTATATTACCTGTTAGTGCACTGACTGCTTTGCTATAAAATGTTCGCTCGGTGCCTCAGCGTGCTTCTCATCTGTTTCCATGACAGTCGAAACAGGTAAATTCAGTTTGTTTTCATGGTTCACTGATATCATAGACTGTAAACCAGAGGTCGCTACGACTCCTTAGTGCCTTCCAGTAGTAACCAGTATGTGCGATTTTCGCTTTGACCTGCAACTCATAAGCTTGTTTTGCACTTTCTGATTGATACAGTGTCAATGGATGTGATTAGAATATGGTAAACGTTCTACTTCACAATGTAAAAGAACCAGCATGCTGTGGCTATTCATTTAGGGATTGCGGTTGGTAATTTGTTCAGATTTATGTCTTCTTTTTCTTGATTTCTATGCCAGCAGGCAAACAACATTTTGATGCATTAGCGCCACCAACTGGAATACAGGGTGAATAATTTCACATTCACTATTTCTAATAATAAAAATTTGCACATAAAGGGAGTTAAAAGCATTTTTTTTAAGTGACATTACAGTAACACATTATTGTGTTAACTTAGCCAGCCTTATCCCTTATAAGGGTTTGGGGTCATGGAAGCCGGTCAGTGAAATGTTCGAGGGAACTTCAAAAAATTCTCACTGGAAAATGACACAGGAGAAAGATTGTTCCTGCATTGCTTTTCAACACAGTCTCATTTATCTTCACTGCACTTGGTCTACAGATGTTCAAGCGTCGCTATCGCTTCAATACTCCTCAACGGCATGCATGACTTTATCATCACTGAAAATGGCGACCACTCAAATGAGATTTGAGTTTGGGAAACAGATAGAGGTCAGGTGTTGCAGGTCGGGTCAGTTAGGTGTAGTTCAAAGCCGCATTTGGCTGCTTTTACCATCTGTGGTGAGTGGACGGGCTCATTGTCGATTCCTTGCAGAGAAATGGCATCAAACATGAGTTCTCTGGACATTGATATAAGGCGTTACAATATGCAGTTATGCCCCAAAATGGGAGCTGCATTTTTTGTTTCTAGGTTAGACCAAGACCTTTTGATGTGCCCTCATAAGTGGTCGCTTTGTCTTTCAAGTCTACATTAAATTATGTTTAGGATTACTTTTCCCTGACTGCTTGATTTAAGGCAGGTAACCTCGAGTATAAAACAGCTCTTACACCTGTCTATGAGAGGGACTTTAAACAATGCCAGCTTTCCTGTGGCCTTCATTTTTCATATTTTTCAGCAATCACCTATTGTTTCCTTCACATCAGCTGGGAAGACGAGTTCCCAGCTGAGCAAAGCGGTCAACATCATTGTCATTACTGTGACGTTACCAGGCAACCAGCAGAGACTTCAGAAAGTGATTGCGTCCTGTCAATAAGTGGCACATAATCACCTCGTTTAACGGTATGTGCCCTACTTCTTTTTTTAAACAAACTGGTCATCACATGTTAAATAATGAGCTTTACGGGTGTGAAAGCTCGACTTCATTATGTCTGGATAGTGGCAGCTTGCTGTTGCCCCCCTTTCCAGGGTACAGACATGAGAGCTCTCCTTCTAAATCTTGATCAAAATGTAGAACAAGTGGCTGGTTTGAGAAGTGTTTTTTCTACCATTCTGCATTCTCATTTATTTTTGTAATTTTTTTTTTACAATACGGATGATGTAACAATCTCAATGCTTCATGTCATGGTTCAGCTCCGTTTCTGAAGTAATTACATTTTGTTCGTCATTATGATGCAGCACATCTGTACTGCGATACCCATGAGCCTTCACTATCTTGAGAAGAAGTCAGTCAGGGGGCCCAAGAGCAAATAATTTGCCCGTGGGTCCTCTAACATGTTAATCCAACCCTGCTTTCAAACTTTTTAAAGTTCTTCCACACTTTGCATTCCCTTGTACAGACACACACCCACATCTACTGCACACACTGTCAATCTTTCAGCCATGAAAGAAACACAAAGGTAGAAAGATGGTGACATATAACATTTTGTGTCTCCACTTAAAGCTCTGCAATGTGAAGTGACATCTTTATGGCATCTTATGAACTCGAGTTATGTGGATCGATACTGAAATATTGATACTTCCAGTTCCCATTTTATTATCGACAGCGGACAGAGTAGACAGTAAATACACCATATCATCTAAATATCTCGTTGATACGAGTCACTTCTCCTGCCTGTCATACTCAGTATGTGAACTATAGTTCTAAAAGCCACAGAAGCTGGTCTGAAGACAAGACGAAAGGCGCTGCTAAGGTGAGACAGACTTCCTTCACGGAGTCCTCTGGCAGTGACTGGCAGCGTTGTACCAGAGAGAGAGTGTAGCAATGCTGACGTTTATCACTGACCGTGAGAAAGTGATTCACGTCCCCCTAGGCTTCAGTTTGTGTGTTGTTGTTAAAACAACAGCAGGTCCCTGCATTCTTTAAAATACCGAATGCCATTTTGTTCAAATTGATATAAACAAATATGCCAACGAAATAAATAAATGTGCCTTTTAAATAAAATAAGTAAATGGTACAATACATAACTATATAAAGATCGAGGGTGTTGTATTGGTAATACTTTGAATACTTTAATTACACTCAATTATTTGTTTCATAAGCAATAAAACTTAACTCACTTCATGTTGGCCTATGATCAGTCAGTGCTGTTCACTGAGCATGTGTCATTAGTTTTGACTGACAGATTATTTTCGAAATGCAGGGATTGACTCCTTTATACATTTATTGCAACATTTATGCAAGATGCATCTTACACCTCTCCTCTTTCACCCTCCATATAGTCATACATTGCATGTTACTAACTTTGTGTCTCTGGTAGTTTGTGTTTTGTTCTCTCTGCTTGTATCTCTGGCTCTGGAGTTGCACATTTCTGATCTGCAGTAGATCGGATCACCAACCTCCCTGGTCTTTATTATTCTCTTATGCAATGTTTGACTGATTTCTATCTGCTAACCTTCTACTTTCACCCCAACCAGTCAATGCTGATGTAAACCCTCCCTGAGCCTGGTTCTGCTGAAAGTTTGTTCCTGTTAAAGGGGAGTTTTTCCTCACAAGAGTTTGCTGAAAGTCATCTTTTCGATTTGTTGGATTTTGCTCTCTTGTCTTCACCTTACTATGTGAAGTGCCTTGAGATGGCCTAGGAGTTGACAAAAACAAATAAAACTGAATTTAAATAAATGTATTAATTTCATAAAATATTTCACTGCATTTTTTAAAATGTCAAAATCAATAAAACTACATTATATTACACAACAAGCCTGCATATTCTTCTCCTCTTCTCTGGTAAGAAGTGTATTCAGAGAGAGGCTGCTTGCATTGTTAAGGCTAAGTAAGATTTAGCGGTTAAATAAAGCTCAATCAGACATTTGTTCCTGTGTATTCGTATAGTTTAGAGGTGATTCCAGCAAAACTCACAAGGTGCCTGAGAAATGAAACAGGTACAGGAACACACCGTTGTACACCCCCTACTGGTACTGAAAGCATCTGTACTGGTACCGGGGATACCAGCCAGGGTTTAACTTCGGCATCGGAAAGGAAGTCAGTGGTGCCACACTTCCCTAAGTGATGTTCCACTGCAGCAACGAGAAGCTGTCTTATTGTTAGAGCACAGACTGATCTTGATCACATTCCACGACATTCATCATTCTTCTCTCACCCTCCTCCATACAGCTCCCTCCAGCTAGCATGTACTTGTACATCAATACAGTATGCCTCCTCCATTACACAACCGAGTATTTATTTAAAAAATAAATAAATAATAATAATAATTTAATTTTTTTTTAAACATTTTTTTAAAAAAGAGGCTCATATCTTGATTTTTAATTCTGTCCAAGTTGAGGCAGGAAGTTTTCAAAGTGCCCCTGTTGCCGGATCCATTTTCTTCTAACAGCTTAATGTCATTCAATCTAAGGGGATTTATCGGCACTCCTCTGCTTTTGTTCTAAGACACGTCCCTTCAATACATATAGAGGGACTCCAGAAAAAGAATAGTTCCTTTTGAGGCTCAGCCAGCGTTAGATGAGATGATTGATGGATGCAGGTCTGTGCTGGGAATAAGAATTGCAGGTTTTGATTCCTGCTCCCTTTGGGAAATGGTGGGACTTTGGCTTTCATGACAGCGGACGTACAGCGGGGAGCTCCAGGAGAGAGACGCAGGAAAGGAGACCGAGAGAGAGAAGGATGGACACAGAAGAAGAAGACACCAATGAAGAGAAACTAACCACATGTTGCACAAACCATCTGGGCATTAAATATTTTGGACATCAGTCATGGTGTGGGAACTTTTTGCAGTTGTCTACACACATCAGGTTTGAAAATGTACCTGAAGTGGTTTGTCTGTCTGGAAAAATCTGACCTAGAAAGACACAAAATGACAAAATAAAGCTCATTTGAAATAGGGGTAACTGCTGTTGTTGTATTTAATATCATTATGTCATGAATAGGAGGATTTGTGGCAATAAATATGTAAATGGAAAACTAATATCTTCCTAAACACAAAGCCCAACTTAACCTTGTGACCTTTCCCAACTGTTGTTGTTAAAGACACAAGAGAATTATTATTATTATTATTATTATTGTTATTATTATTATTATTATTTTCACTCTATACTGCTGTTTCACTCACTGTTGAGTTAACTACAGCAAAGCTCCACACTTGCTGCTCATTTTTTTTACAAAAAAAGTCTTTTAGGAGATGATAGATACAATATGGTGGCGCGCAGTGGTGCAGTGGCTTCTCGAGCTTCCCATATGGTCTAGCGGTTAGGATTCCTGGTTTTCACCCAGGCGGCCCAGGCTTGACTCCCGGTATGGGAACTGATCATTTTTATTACGCCTTTTAAAAACCGGGACCTGAGCACTAATTTTGTACCACAAACATGTAAATGTGAGCTGGCATGACAATCCTTGAATAGAACTATTCCCATGTAAAACATTTATGTAGGAAATGTTGAGTTTCACTGACTGTAAAATGATACAACTGATGGAAAATAAGCTAAAAGGCAGTGAAGGTGTGAAGACTTTGTTGCTTAAGTCGTGGAGTTCTGTAGAAATGTGCAATGTACTGAATCTACCAAGTCAACAGATAAAAACAGAAGCTGTCTCAAGCTGAGAATACCATGAGAACACTCTAAAGCCCAGTTCTAACCCCAGGCTACATTTACACATAGCCGGGCATTTACCAAAACGGATTTACGTTTTCAAAAATAACATTGTTCACACCAGATCATTTTCAAAAACAATCTTTGTTTACACAAACCCGCATAAACATGTCATTAAGAGCTGCTGTGAGCATGCCAAACCTATAGGGGCAGTGTAACGAGAAGCATAAAGCCATGCTAGTCGTGGAAAAACACAACAAGGAATGGCACAAATTACTTCCTGTTTTTTGTGAGGGTCGTTTGTTTGGACCACCAGAGAAGTGGAGCTACTCCTAAATGTGGTGTTAGAGAACAAATCAAGTAATATACTTGAAAACATTGACTGTAAAACTGTAAACACAGGTCGCACACATATGATGCTTTTGTCACATACTGTGACGTCAAACTCTGCCTCCTCCTGTCTACATTCAAATGTTAAGACAGAGTTTTTCCAAATCTCCACTTTGGCCGGAGTTTTCAGATATGATCGTTTTCGGTGACTTGTAGCTTCATTTACGTGTCAACCAAAGGGCCAAACGCATTGAAATATCACTGTTGTTGCTATATGTAAACGAGGCCTAAGTCTGTTCCAGGAAGGGACTTGGACCTCTTTGCCTTTGAGGTAAGTTCTACCAAAGAAAAACAACTGAGTATTGCTTAAGTGCCTTGTAGGTCTTTTGTCCTTGCCTGCTATGGATTCGCTTGCCAGAACCATCGAGGAGCGGACCGACATCGCCACGCCGGCTCAATGCCTTGATAATTGAGTCGCAGACACACAAGGTGACAGCAGCGTGTGCAAACGTGAGGGCTCCACCGGCTGTAAAGTCACCACTCGTGTCACGCTATGAGACAGTGCCCCATTTTATTTTCATCACCGCCACCTCCAGCTTCTGTAATCATCCCTCCGCTCACCTGCTGCGTCCACACTCCGGCCTGGGAAGCAGGGGAAAGAGAAAATATGATAGGCTGCTTCCCACTCTGCCCAGCACGTCCAGTTGAGGGACTTGTGGGGCCAGTCAATACTGCGTAAAGGCTCCATTTAGCACTGACATGCCTGGGAGACGGGGCCCTCTGGAGTGAGAAGAGGCAGTGGGGGAGGAGGAGGAGGAGAGAGGGGCTTCCTGAGATGCTTGCCTCTGACAGAGATGGATGGTCTGAGGCTCCACAGCCAGCAAGGACAAAAGGGACACCCAGCCTAGTTGGCCTCCTCCGTCCGCCCGCCCAGAACCCGCACTTTCACTCGCGGGATCTCGGGTGGAGGTGAAAATGAAATTGCTGCAGAGGGGAGAGCCGGTGGAGAAGGAAGAGAAGAAGAGGAGGAGGGGGTGGGTGAAGGAGGGGCGCGAAAGGAGCCCGAACATTTTGCTGATGAAGTCGTGTCTGGTTTTTCTGACACCGTGCGTTTTGTCACCGCATCGGAGCATGCTGAATAATTCATGGCGGGAGATCCAGCAGAGCGAGCCTCGAGCTGTCCATTACACACGTTTCTCCCGGTGGCTGATGGGAGAGGAAGTGCTGAGCGACACCACCCGCTTTCTTTGATCTTTAACCTAGCCGCACAGGAGGGAGGCTCCGCTATCAAGAAGCAGCCGCATCTACAGTTGCACAACCCGTCCTGTATCTATGTACCACTGCTTATTGATTTTTTCTAACAGTACGTCTTCATTCTGGGGAGGTAAACATGATTTAATCAGCTTTTAGTGTCTTTGAAGTTCAGATTATCCCATTTATCATTTGATGAAACAATGAATTACCCATAATCCCTCACCCAGTTTGTTCTTTGAAGTGTCCTCCTTTAGCGGAATACTTGACTCAGATGCAAAGTCTCTTGGCACCGTGCTGAACTTTTTCTTTTAGAGACCCAGATTTGTAAGAGTATGTAGGTTGGCCGTGGCCAATAATCACCATCACCTCCCACTGAAGCTGTGGCACATTTCAAAGTGCCCGTGCAAGAAAACAAAACAATAACAACACAAAAATCTTTTGAAAGGACGCAAACAACAGTTTGGCACATTTTTATCACAACATCCTACCAGTGTTAGATGCCATCAGAGTTTTGCAAAGAAATCTCAAAGAAGACTGCCAAGACACTCCTCCTCTCCTCTTCATTGTGAGCCACTCCAGCCCTTATTGTCTTCCATAGAACAATCAGAGTTCTTTAAAAACATGTCACATATTATGCGTGGTTCCTGGTGTTATGGTTAACAGTCTTTTGAAGGCGTTTTTAGCCAGAAAACATACAGTAAGTCTGCTTTGGTTTGGAATATCCACTTATATATGCCACCTTAATAAGGACATTTTAATGTGATGAATTATGAATATCGCTTTGCTTTTGCTTCATCATTATTTAAATTCTGACTTTTAATGCATTTTAATAGCTTTTTGCCCCTTTCTGCAAAGCAATGTTGTACAGATTGTAAAATACATTAGTGTAGTAAGTGGAATGTGGTTAGAATATTTCTGCAAATATAAAGGCAGTAGCTACAGAAAGTGTAAAATTTTATTGAAAAAAAAAAAAAAAAGTTGAATGTTTTCTGGCCAGTAGGAAAATTCTACTTACAGATGAACAAAATGTAATAGTTGAATTTTACATCTGATTGTTTTATCCTTGATTGGCATTTGCCATAAAGTGGCTAAAAAATGCTAACATT
>NW_007578721.1:175730-177157 GCF_000690725.1 Stegastes partitus
GATCCCATTGTCCCTATTTTTCACTGAATATAAACAACAGACTACAAAATGAAATAATATTAAATGTGACAAGACGCGGTTGACGTTTCGGTCAATAAATAAGGCCGACTGGTCCATATAACAGGTGTATTTAACTTGTTTTAGTACCAAATGTGCCAGTTCTAAATAAAACGGCTATGGATCACCTGGCCAGCAGGTGGCCCCTCCACAACCTCAACACAGATGTCTTTTCAGCCCAGACAAAGTGGAAATAGAGGCAATGAAAAAGACTGGATAGACAAAGGACTGAAGGAGATAGAGTAGGAGAAGTGAAGATATTATAATTTGTCTATTTTTAGTCTGTGATTAACTGCAAAATTAACCAACACAGTATGAAAAATAGCCTTGCTGCTCCTACTGAAGCTACTCTTACTTTTAGAAGGTTTTAAATGAGTGATCCCAAAGGCAGGACACAGGGACTCCCAGGTAGGTAGGGCAAACAAAAGTAAACTTTAGTTAACTTTTAAAGACTTACTGGGTTTGAAACAAAGCCTGGCATGGAAGCAAGCAAACTATGACTAAAAGAGGCAGCAGAGTCCAGAAAAGCAGAGTCCAACAAAAGTAAATTCCAAAGAGAAAACAAGCAAAGGTCCAAAATATCTTAAAAAAAAAACAAAAACAAAACTTGTGAAGCAACAAAACAGGGAACCATGCAGAGACACACAGGGAAGAACGACGCAGGTATGCAGGGAACACAAGTGGCAAACAGGCAGGTAAAAAAGACAAACTGACAAAGAAAAAGGGAAAGCACACTGACTAAATACACAAGGGAGGCAAGAGTAACGAGACACAGGTGGAAACAAGCAGACAATAGGCTCGTTCAAGATGAACTGCAGCTCAGACGAGAGCCGGCAGCAGCAGCAGCAGGAGGAGGAGTTTAAAGTTGGCAGACAAGACGGACAGTTTCCAGCAGCCTTCAGTTTGTACAAGGAGTCACAGAAACACACTGATTTATTAAAATGTTATCAGAAACATATCAGTTTGTGCTCAGTTACTGATAGTTTTAATTGTGGCTGGAGGGGGATGTTAAAATGTTATGCAGGTGATGTGTGATCTCTGTTCATAGTTTGGCAGTTTTACATCTAAGTCAACATCAAATCAGTTCGCCACTGTAAATAAATCAGCTTAGTAAACCTGCTGACTGCAAATGACATAAATAAATCAGAAACACTAATAAACAGTCAAATTCAGTAGAAAGAAATATAAGAGAGCATAGTTTGTCTCAAGGCTGAAACATCTGCACAGATGTTTTTGTAAGCATCCTCATAATCCATCCGAGAAGTTTTGATGTCACTAAATACTTCAAAATTTAAATCAATCAGTTGTTAATATACAGCAGACTAGAGATATACTGTATTTTGTATTCAGTTTAGAATCTGTAATAAATG